>NC_012879.2:27603563-27849184 GCF_000003195.3 Sorghum bicolor
ACGTACCTTCATCATTTTGAAGTGTGATAGCTCCGTGGGATGATGAATTTATTACCTTGAATGGTCCTTCCCATTTACTCTAGAGTTTTCCATGCCCAAAAACCTTCACCCTAGAATTAAAAAGTAATACCTTATCTCCGGGTGTGAACTCTTCTTCTTGATCCTCTTGTCATGCCACCTTTTGACTCTTTCTCTGTAGATCTTCGAATTGTGATATGCTTTCTCTCGCCATTCTTCCAATTCGGATAGTTGCATTCGTCTATGATCTCCAGCGACATCTAGGTCCATATTCCATCTCCTTATGGCCTAGTGTGCTTTGAACTCTAGTTCAACAGGTAGGTGGCAAGTCTTCCCATACACCAATTGGTATGGGGACATTCCAATTGGGGTCTTGTATGTTGTCCGGTATGCCCAGAGTGCATTAGGTAACTTGTCCTTCCATGCCGTTCCCATTTCATTGACTGTCTTCTGAAGAATATTCTTGATTTGCTTGTTGGAAGTCTCTGCTTCGCCACTTGACTGAGGATGGTAGGGAGTAGTGACGTTGTGACGGATTCCATGTTTGGATAGATATTGCTTGAAGCGTTTGTCGATGAAGTATGCTCCTCCATCACTTATCACTACTCTGGGAACTCCAAATCTTGGAAATATAACTTCTTCAAACATCCTCTTTGAACTGATGTTGTCGGCATGCTTGCAAGGTACTGCCTCTACCCACTTGGAGACGTAGTCAACTGCCACCAAGATGAACTCACACTTCTTTGATGGGGGAAATGGACCCATGAAATCTATTCCCCAGACATCAAAGAGCTCAATCTGAAGGTTGTTGGTGAGTGGCATGGCATCTCTTGTGTTTATGTTTCCATGCCTTTGACATGGCCCACATCTTCTGATATATTGCTTTGTGTCCTCATACATTGTAGGCCAGTAGAATCCACACTGCCAAATATTTGAATGTGTACGGAATGCTCCATAATGACCTCCATATGGTGATGAATGACATCTATCGATGATCTTCCATCCTTCCTCAGTGGTCACACATCTCCTGAGTAAGCCATCAGAGCATACTCGGAAGAGGTATGGCTCATCCCATATATGTGAATGACTTTCTTGAATAAGCTTCTTCTTGTTTGCTCATGGTGGTACATACCCTGAAACCATAAAATTAACAATATCTGCATACCAAGGGTTAGACCAGTTAATCCCGTAGAGCATGTCGTCCCGGAGTGAATCATTGATGGGGGTTTCCTGTGGATTCTTAAAATATATTCTAGACAAGTGATCAGCAACAGAATTTTGTACTCCCTTTTTATCTTTTATTTCTAAGTCAAATTCTTGAAGTAATAAGATCCATCTAATCAGGCGAGGTTTAGCATCTTTTTAGCGAGCAGATATTTTAGTGCAGCATGATCAGTGTAAACAATTATTTTAGCTCCAACTAAATAAGATCTAAATTTATCAATGGCAAAGACAACAGCCAGAAGCTCTTTTTCAGTGGTTGCATAATTAAGTTGAGATCCTGTCAAAGTTTTACTGGCATAAGCAATTGCATGATGCTTCTTATTTTTAGTTTGTCCCAAAACTGCCATCACAGCATAATCACTAGCATCACACATAATTTCAAAAGGTAATGACCAATCAGGGGTGTCACAGAACCGACCAAATGATAAGAGTTCAAGTGCAGAAACGATCAACTAGTAATCAAGTTTCCAAACTTGAGCCCATATAATCCCGTTAGTCAACTAAAATCATGAAGGACTTCAAATCAACTTGCAACAAACCAAGATCATAATAGTTCAACATAACACAACGAATGTTACATAGTCATTTATTGTCGTCGAAGCGGCACCACATCGGAGTCACTTAGTTATTACAACACAAGTTTGTAGTGGCGGAAGCAAAATAGCTTACAACACACATTCCAAAGTTCAGTTCATAAGTTCTTGTCTCTGCCAGAGTCTCATGCCATCCATCAAAAGCAACAGGTACGAAGTAGTTAGAAAACTGTGCCCAACGGTTTAGTCTTCATCCCTAGCGGGATGGAGACAGGTCTTGTAGAAGCCATCATAAAAGATATCATCTGCAACTGGTGGGAATAAACCCCCGAGCACGAGGATGTACTCAGCTAGACTTACCCGTCTAGTAAAACATAAAAGATACCAAGGATCATGCAAGTTTGAGTATAAATTGTAGCTGGCTTGACTCAACATTTCCTAAAAGCTCAAATGATTACTATACTACTTGTAAAGGCATCATATTCATCTTGATTAGCCTAGCACTATATAGCACCTGTACTAAAGCACTTCACTTTGATTAATTTAAACAATAATAACCATATCAAGTTCATCATATGTTCCTCCTTGCTATCATCAACATCATTATCAAGAACCATTGTACTTAGTGAATGCTACGTTTGTCGTTGCTCTGTCAAGTTCTTACTATCCGGGAGAGACGGCGATTCGAATCGATTCCTATCCAGCTGGAGGGTTATTCCTAGCAATCACCCAAACTTCCCCCGTCGGAGAGCTAGCGGCTCCGATCAGCGCCGCACTCCCAGTCGGAGAGCCAGCGGGTCACCTTTGGTATGACTCAGGAATCGCAGCTCCGATCAGCGCCACACTCCTAGGGCTACCACTCTGCCAGGGAGGTCAGGACTTTTAACTCCCCTGCCTTTGGTCTTGCGCCAATGGTCCCCCGCACACCGCACTTCCTCCGGTTGTGCGCACTTTATACTTGCCGGTCTTCCGGCCTGAGTCATACTACTAGGCTTCACGGTCGGAACGAGTTATCCGGCCAACTAAGTGTCAGGCATGTGATCAACATGACAAGAGGACGTACAACGATCGGGCGTTAGCTGTCACAGACGGAATTACTACAACCTTGGAAAACTCCGCCCGGCTTAAGTCATTTTAAACAGGTTCTTTCCACGATAGCACATATAGACAATCGGGATCCGACACAACCCTATCTCGCGCAGGCGACAGGATATCACCCGACTTCTACCGATTAAGCATGGCTAAGCTGCTACTCGGTCCTAACTCTACAACCAGGTGGTGGTAAGATATCTGGACAAGGAATGAGTATAATGCAGCAAGAGTTTCATCACAACTCCTATACGTAATGCATCAATAGATATAACATAATCAATTATGCTTTCAAAATTAAAATGGGAGACTTAAGATGCTCCGGGGCTTGCCTTTCACGAAAGATGAAGGCTCGTCGGGCACTCGATCTCATCTTCGGGCTCCTCGTGTCTGGCTTGCTGGACCTCCACCTCTGGGTTGATCTCCTGGCCTTCGGGGTTCACCTGGAGCTCAGACGCAGTCGTCGCTTCCGGTGCACCTATTGCATGCATAATGAATAAGAAATGTGTGCATACTAGATGAGGATGAATGTTTGATAACATAATTAGAACTTCACTGGACACTCATTTATGGAGTAACTTTCATAACAAGTTCACACAAGATGATTAACTACTTAGCAAGATTACCAAATTATACTACAACAGCAATGATCAATATAACAGTGCAGCTCAAGGAATAAATCATAACTGGAGCTATACAGATCCAACAAACATGAATGAGGACATTCTGGAAATCTTATGAAATTGTCTACATTTCATCTTTAAACATCATAGCAAGATTCAAAAGTTAAACAAGCCAATTAAACAAAGTTCCAGGTTCTGCCCCAGAAAACAGAGAACACCTATTTCTGGAACCCAACTTGGAAGAGCTATAACTTTTAAACTATTGGACCAAATGATCCCAAAATTAAACCACAGCTAGTTCATAAAGTTTACAACAACTTTGATTTAGACAAGTCTTCCAAAAAACCAAGTTATCATCAAGCAAAGGTTAGATTACTCCCTTGCTATCCAGAACAGCTTTTAACTCTTTAATTAATTATTTGATAACATAACCAAAGCATAATTAGTGTCAACCACATGGCTTATAAGCACAAGCATACTATAAGATTACCGGAAACATCACATGTTAACCACTAAACATATAATAACATGGCATAAGTGCTCAGCAAAATCTACAAAAATTACACAAGCACAAGCATAGCATCTTGACACTACCATAAAATTTTCAGAACAATTGCACATGCCAAATTTAAGATAAGCATTTAACATGTGACAAGGTGCTTATTTCATAAATTAAGAAACATAGCTTAGATAGTGTCAAACAACAGATTTCAGATGATTTACATGTTACTATTACCATAAACAAGTTTGCCACCAGAGTAGAGCACCAGCATAAGCACCAAACATTTATTATGATTTAAATATGGAAACAAGTCATATCACAATCATAAATTATATATCACAGATACTATACTCGAAAAATCATGAAATAATTATCATAGCATTCATATAACACTTAGAGCATAGCATAAAAATTTCATAGCAAAAGGAGCAATATAACAAGAGATATGAATTTATACATAAATAACAAGATTAAATCAAAACAATTATTTTTCCCAGAACACATGGTGCATGTTATATTTTTATTAAAAACTAGCCATCTCAAGGGACATCGCAAAATTTGTTTCACGATTTTTGGATTGCAGAAACAGAAGATATGATTTTTGCAAGAATGCCAAAAAATCTGGATTTGAAAAAAATAAAAGGAGGGAAACGATGTGTCACTGACAGTGGGTCCCGCGTGTCAGGGTCGTCTTCCTCAGGACCGAGACGACATTCACCGACGATTTCTCCGCGACTGCGAGGTCTCCGGCCAAACCAAGGGTACCAACGTGATCCCAGACCCTTGCGAACCGAGTGACCCCCTTTTCCCCACGGCGGAGCCACCGGAAATGGCTTGCTGTCGACCATGTCGGCTCGGCGGAGGTGCTCGGCGTTTCGCCGGAGCTCTCAGGCCAGTAGAGCGCGACCTAGGGTTTCCTACAGCACCAGTGCACTATGGCGAAGCTTCCTAGGTAGGTGACTAGGCTTGAAACGGTGTGGAATGAGCTGGCCACGAGAGAGCCGAACTCCGACGGAAACACGGCGGCGCTGCGCGTCGTGTCCGGCGACTGTGAGTGCGGTAGAGCATCCACCAAGTGGCGCAAACGTTCGCTAAGGACCTAAGCTACCTCTAGGACCTAACTAGAGAAGACGAGAGGCTCCGAGGAGCTCAGCATTGAGTTCACCGGAGAAGAAGGTCACGGCGACACGATTTGGGGGAAGTTGGAAATGTCGGCTCATCAGAGGTTTCACGGCGAGTTTGCGGGTGGAGGATGGAGAGCGGGTTACGGCGGAGCTGTGGGCGAGTTTTGGTGGGCAGCAATGCAGCGAGGAGCACGTTTGAGCTCGCAGGAGTGAGCTCGCGACGGTGACCTCGCTGCGGCCGCGTTTCTGGCGAGAGAGCGAGAGGGAGGAGGAAATGGACGCGTCCACTGCGTCCGGGGCGTCGCCGTGGAGGTCATGCATGCATCTAGAGCTGACGAGCAGGGCCAGAGATGACATACGGGCACCAAATGTCGCCGTTGTTCTGTCGCCGGTCGGCCACGTCGACGAGCTCGGCTTCGATTCAGACATGGTGATGGTCGTCTGACAGAGCGACTTCGACAGCGATTATCTCCCAAAGCAAAGTGAATCACGAGATGGTGTATTAGACAAAGTTGGAGTACTAGCTGAGTTCTACAACATTGTAAACTGGAGCAAGAGCCAGATCTGCTTGGATTGAGAGATATGAAGCTCCCAAAATCGATCGAGCAAACTGGTGGCGCCAGGACAGCCAAATTTGGTTAAGTGCCCAAACAGCCCCCAAAACTGCCTTGAAAGCACTTTTTGAGCAAGATGTAATCATTTTCATGAGATGGCCATGAAACACCTTTTGTTCCTTATAAAAGTTGCTACAACTTTGCTGTAGAAAGTTTTGACATGCAAACACTTTATGAAACACTTTTTTAAAAGCTTAAGCAAAAGAAGTTTCTAGGGTCCACACATGGAAGTATGACTTATGCACTTAATTTGAAGAAGTGACCAACATGAACATTGTTCCTAAGGTTGTGTTAAACATAGATAAACTAATTACCAAGGCATAGCACACAAGTATGAGCATGGTACAAACAAACACAAGCATAGGAGGCATAATTAAGCAAGTTAAATCACATTTTTGCATAAAATGACATGACCCAAGGTATATGATGATCATGATATGCTTGAGTAGATGATGATGCTCATGTTATGCATGTGATTGATGCAACCATAACACTGGGTGTTATAGCCCTCCCCCCTTACAAAAATCTCGTCCCGAGATTTGGAAGCTTACTGATTTTCGAAGAAGATTTTATAAACTTCTTTTAAATAGTCCTCCGTTTCCCAAGTGGCATCTTCCTCCCCGTGGTTACTCCACAACCTTGTAGAATTTAACCACATGATTCCGAGTCAACCATTCCTTGCGGTCGAGAACCGCTACAGGTTTCTCTTCATACAACAAGTCAGACTTCAACTTGATATCCCGAACTTCCAGTCGTTCTTCCGGAACACGAATGCATTTCTTGAATTGTGATACATGAAAGACAGGAAAAATAGCTCGAAGCTCAACTGGGAGTTGAACTTTGTACGCCACATTCCCTTTTCTCTCGAGAATTCGATAAGGCCCCACATAACGAGGTGCAAGCTTTCGCTTGACTCCGAACCTTTGTACGCCTTTCATCGGAGACACCTTGATATACACATGGTCACCGACTGCAAACTCAATCAGCTTCCTTCTCTTATCAGTATAACTTTTCTGACGAGCTTGAGCAGCTTCCAAATGTTGCTGGATGGTACGGACTTGCTGCTCCGCTTTCTTCACGAAATCGATGCCATAATACCTTCTTTCCCCGGATTCCACCCAATTCAACGGGGTTGGACACTTTCGACCGTACAGGGCTTCAAATGGAGCCGTCTTGATGCTCTCTTGGTAACTGTTGTTATAAGAGAACTCAGCTAACGGCAACCACTTTACCCAAGAAACTTTTGAGGAGAGAGCACATGCCCTCAACATGTCTTCTAGGATTTGGTTGACCCGTTCAGTTTGGCCGGTCGTTTGGGGATGATATGCGAAACTACGAACCAAGTGGGTACCAATTTGCTCATAAAGACACACCCAAAAACGGGCAGTGAACTGTTGTCCACGGTCTGAGATGATAGTTCGAGGCACACCATACTAACGGACAATATGCTCGAAGTACAACTCCGCATACTGATGTGGACGATAATCAGTTCGAACTGGAATAAAACGAGCAACCTTGGTCAAATGGTCGACAATTACCCAGATAGAGTCGTAACCCTTAACAGAAGTTGGAAGTGCAACGATGAAATCCATGCTGACTTCTTTCCATTTCCAACCAGGAATTGACAAGGGTTGAAGTAAGCCTGCTTTCATGTGAACCGCCTTCACACGACAACAGTTGTCACAACGAGCGACAAAAGCAGCAATCTCCTTTTTCATCTTGGTCCACCAGAATAGAGGTTTCAGGTCCTGATACATCTTGCTACTACCAAGATGGATAGACAACTTGGATGAATGAGCTTCAGATAAAATCTGGTTTCGTAGCTCATGGTCTTTTGGGACTACAAGTCGATCCTTGAACCATAGGATTCCGTTTTCATCGACCCGGAAATGCTTGGTTTCTTCTTCTTTCATTTTCCTCTTTATATGGTAGATGCCTACATCGGTTTGCTGCAATTCGATGACTCAATTGCGAAGAGAACTCTCCAAAGAAATCTGATTGAGCACAAGTGGGTGCATAAGATGTGACAACAATGGATCTTCCATTTGAACTGAATGACGGTGCGCCTTCCGACTCAAGGCATCCGCAACTACGTTTGCCATGCCCGAGTGGTAGTGCACTTGATGATTATAATCTTTCATCAACTCAAGCCACCTTCGCTGCCACATGTTCAACTCTGGTTGAGTGAAGATGTACTTGAGACTCTTATGATCAGAGTAGATATTGCACAGATTACCCAGCAAATAGTGCCTCTAGATTTTCAAGGCGTGGACAACTGCAGCCGATTCTAAGTCATGAGTAGGGTAATTGACCTCATGCTTTCGAAGATGGCATGAGGCATACGCGATAAGGCGACCTTCTTGCATCAACACACAACCTAGGCCGATACCAGACGCGTCACAAAAGACAACGAAGGGCTTCTCGATATGAGGTTGAGCTAGGACAGGAGCTGATGTTAGCAAAGTCCTCAACTTGTGGAATGCCTCTTCACACTCAAGCGTCCACACAAACTTCTCATCTTTCTGGAGTAGGCGAGTCATAGGCTTGGATATTTTTGAGAATTTCGGAATGAATCGACGATAATACCCAGCCAGACCTAGAAAACTCCGAACCTCGTGCACCGAAGTTGGAACCTTCCAATCCAGCACTTCTTGCACCTTAGCCGGATCCACTGATATGCCTTCTTCAGATAAGACGTGGCCCAAGAAAGGTACTTTCTTTAGCCAAAACTCGCATTTGCTGAACTTGGCGTAAAGTTGATGCTCACGCAAATGCGACAACACCACATGCAGATGCTCTGCGTGCTCTTCTTCATTGCGAGAATATACCAAGATATCATCAATGAAGACCACCACAAATTTGTCCAATTCGGGCATGAACACCGAATTCATGAGATACATGAAGTGAGCAGGCGCATTCGTAAGGCCAAAGGACATGACGAGATAATCATACAACCCATACCTCGTCGAGAAAGCTGTCTTAGGTACATCTTCAGGACGGATCTTGATCTGATGATACTAAGATCGCAAATCAATCTTGGAGAATACCTTGGCTTTAGACAACTGGTCAAATAGGATATCAATGCGAGGAAGAGAGTATTTATTCTTGATGGTCACCGCATTCAGAGGACGATAGTCCACGCACATGCGCAAGGACTGAACCTTCCTCTTCACAAAGATAGCTGGACAACCCCAAAGAGAAGAACTAGGACGGATAAGACCCTTCTTTAACAACACATTCAGTTGGGTCTTAATCTCAGCAAGCTCATTTGGTGGCATTCTATATGGTCTTCTAGAGATAGGAGCAGTACCTGGAAGCAATTCAATTTTGAACTCCACATCCCGATCTGGAGGAAGCCCTGGCAAATCATCAGGGAATACATCCGGAAACTCACATACTACCGGAATATCCTCGATGGCCATAGATGTAACTACATTCATCGTGCTACGGATATGAATATCTCGAGGAAGTTGCACTAAGAACGCCTCTTTGGTATTCGGGTCTCTCAACATCACTACACGAGTGGTGGTGTCGATAAGAACTCCGTTGCCACTCATCCACTTCATACCCAGAATTACATCTATACCAATACCGGGTAGAACAACCAGGTCAGCAAGAAACTGACGGTCTCCTATTTCCAGAGTTGCCCCCAAAACAACTTGATTGGTAGAAATATCATTTCCAGCAGCACTAATGCAATAACTGCCCTTATCAAGTGTAATTGCCTTGAGATTATGATTAGACACAAAGTCCAAACTCACAAAAGAATGTGATGCTCCTGAATCAAAAAGCACGAGTGCATCACATTGATTGTCCAGAATCTTACCAGCCGTAACTACCTCACCAGTAGGGATTGCTTCCACAGTTGTATAGTGAACACGCCCCTAGCGGACGTTCCCTTGGTTGCCCTTCTTTGGCGGGTAAGGACAGTTGCTTTGCCAGTGCCCGGTCTGATTACAGTTCAAGCACGGATGGTTGGCAGGTGGAGTCTTGGCATAGCTGGGACCTGTGTTGCCCCTAGGAAGAGCAATAGAGTAACCCTTGCGGAAACCCGTCTTCGCTTGATTCTTCTTCGCTGGAGGGCGATATCGCTGGTTAGGAGTTGGAGCACGATACTGTGGCCTAGCTGCCACTCGAGCCTTGGACTGAGATGCCCCTGCCCCGGCCTCAAAAGCCCTCTTGCGAGTCTTAGTCGTAGTGTACACAGTGTTGTAGTTCTCTTGGGTGAGAGCATCACTGACAAACTCATTGAAAGTTGTACACTTAGTGCGGCCCATAGTCTTCAGCAACTTGGGGCCAAGACCCCGATTCAAGCTAGCAATCTTCTTCGCCTCAGTGCTCACAAACTCAGGAGCATACTGTTGACGGTTCTTAAGTATCAATTTTAATTATCAAATAAACAAGAGAATGGACCAATATGCAACCATCACCTAGAATTAGGGTTTGATCTGACAGAATTCCATGAGTTTTGTTGTTTATCTATTTCTGCAAGGGGTTATCAGGAAATAAGGAAGAAAGGCCCACATGTCGGGATTACATAGAGATATCAACGCACCGCACAATTTTACTTCATCTAGAAGACTCCAGAAGCCACGAGACCGAAGCGGAGGCAAAACTGGGCCAGGCCTAGGGCGCCCGCCCTGGAAGCCTGGGCGCCTGCCCCCCTGCTGGAGCGAAATCAGGACTCTTTCACTCGGGATATTCCACCGACCTATTGGATCAAGAAAAACATAGTACCACCTCGCCTATCGACCCAAAAACGCATAGAAGGGGAGGACTATATAAGCAAGGCCCCCTGGCCCTTGGAGAAGACATGAAGAAATTATCATAGAGACTGAGGGGTGCCCTCGAAGGAAAACCTCTTCTCTAATTAATATTTCTTTTTAGGCTTAGCAATCAATGTAAGGTAGAAATAGATCTTCTAGTTTCTACTAGATTGAGAGAGATAGAGTGGAGGTGTAGAGTGGAGGATGCCCGGCCTGTCGGTGTCTACTCCAAGCTTGTACCTGCGGGATCAAGTTCTCCTAACCCGAAGCTTGCTCCTAGGATTCTTCAGTAATTCGACTTCTAAATTCTAGTAAGTTCTTGTTTTATTGTTCTTATGGTTTATGAGTTTACTTTAATCTCTTCGCGTAGAGTTTAGAGTAATCATTGCTGGCGTAAATGTGGTGTTTAGGCTGGGGTACTCATAAATATTCCCTGACTAGCTGGACCGTGGTAGTAGTGAGGAACGTGACAATTCCGAGCTACCTTTGTAGATCACATCTCATTAGCAGGAAGGATAGGGTTTATAGGTGCGGGTCGAACATCCTTTGTGGTGTCTAGATTCCGTTAGCCTCCCCATTAGAACAGTAGATCATCCTTACCAAGGTTAGAAGGAGACTACGGTTGCAGTCTTCTCTATTTATCACTCACATCGAAAGACATTCATTGTGCCTAAAGGTTAGTAGTAATAGACCGATTAGTCAGATGCACTCTTTCTCCTAGTGGTAAAAAAATAAATACGATACTCTGGATAACCTCTCGGGTGAAGTGCTCACCGATATCCGTGCGCTTGCGGATCAATTCCTTATTGCGTTCCCAAATATCAACAAGCATTTCTGGCGCCGTTGCCGGGGAGAAAGACGGTTGCTGAGATAACCTGTGTCTTGCTATTAGCTTGTATCTATACTTTTATCTTTTCTTATCTTTTATATCCTTTATTTATTTTCTTTACTCTTACCCTATGGAAAACCAAAACTCTAAATCGATCCATGAGTCTGCAATCCCTTTAGCAACTGACCTTTTACCATGGGAATCATCACAGCCTATCCAAACATCCCAGTATAAGTTAAGTTCTAGGTTGATTGCCATGATTCAAAACCTATCTTTTTCGGGAAAGGAAGACGAAAACCCTTACCTTCATATTAGAGATTTTGAGCAAACATGTGATTGTCTTCGCATTGAAGGCATTTCTGATAAGACTTTACGTTGGAAGCTTTTTCCTTTTTCCTTAAGGGGAGAAGCTAGACAATGGTACAGTCAGAAGGTAAGTCAACAACAAGGTGAATGGGGAGTTTTACGAGCCAACTTTTATCTAGATTTCTATTCCCTTGACCGTATAGCCAACCTTAGACTCGAAGTCCTATCTTTTAAACAAAAAGATAATGAAACTTTGGGAAAATCCTGGAAACGTTTTTCTGATCTTTTAGAATCTGGTCCAAACCTTAATCTTGAAGACCCTGTTCTTTTATTTCACTATTTTCGAGGTCTTCATAAAAATTACAAACAAATGCTACACACAATGTCTAGAGGTTCTTTCTTTCGCATCCCTGCTGATGAAGCTAGAGTGATCCTAGATAGAATCCTAGAAGCTGAGATGGATAATACCCTTCATGATGAAACCTACGAAGCCGAAGTAGACATTCTACCAAATTCTTCATCTACTTTAGCTATCCCATGTTTTGAGCCACAAGAGGAAGAAATTCCACTACCGGACTTCATGCTGGATATAGAATCCGATCTTTTTGCCGATTTTGGAAATATTTCAAACTACCATTCTATTGACAAACCCCAAAACGGCCAGTTTAGCATTTATTTACCAAGTAAATATCAATTGAGAGAGCTTATCTCAGTAATGAGTAGCGAATGGTTGGAGGAATCAGAGCTTTCCTCTGATGTGATCCGTTTGGACACACCCTCTATAACTATACGTTGTGCTTATAATTCTGATCGATTTAATGCTCTTTATAATCCTGTTGTGGGGATCAACATCATGTCTGAATCTTTTGCACTTAAACTATTTAAAAATCTTGTCTTAACCCCCACAACAAAGATCATAAAGGAATCTTCGGGACGATTAATCCCCAGTCTTGGAATTATTAACGTCCTACCTCTTACGGTAGAAGGCTCCATGGTTCAATTGAACTTCTATATCTTTGATACATGGGACTTCGACCTGTTAATAGGACAACCTTTTAGAAGACTCCTTTATGAAGGTCATACTGGAAAGCTACACATTTCTTTTGGAAAAACTTTTCAATTCCCAATGATAATTTCACACTCTTAAATAATAAGGCCGAGTCATATCTTTTGCCTGATCTTATGGTGGAAGTAAAGGCTGCATCTCTAGAGCTTTTAGATGAATCAGACTTAGAAGACAAAACTCCTTTCTTCACAGAAGAAGAAGACGAACCTTCTGAGCCTGAACCCTTAGACGAGTTTGCAGAAACACCTAGACCCATAGAACTTAAAACATTACCACCCGGTCTTACCTATGCTTTCCTAAACAATAATCCAGAGTTCCCTGTGATCATTAGCGAGAAACTCACTCAGGATCAAACTCTGCGATTAATGACCATTCTTGAGAAACATCACTCAGTATTCGGCTACTCACTACAAGATCTTACAGGAATCAGTCCTATGATTTGTACCCATCGTATTCCAACAGATCCTTCTGTTACACCCTCTCGAGAACCCCAACGTAGACTTAACAACACTATGAGAGAGGTAGTTAAAAAGGAAGTTATAAAGTTGCTGCATGCAGGGATTATATATCCTGTGCCGCACAGTGAGTGGGTGAGCCCAGTCCAAGTTGTGCCCAAAAAGGGAGGCATGACAGTTATTATGAATGAAAACAACGAGCTAATTCCGCAACGCACCGTCACAGGATGGCGGATGTGCATAGACTATAGAAAACTAAACAAAGCCACGAGAAAAGATCACTTTCCTTTACCTTTTATAGATGAGATGCTAGAGCGGTTAGCGAACCATTCATTCTTCTATTTCTTAGATGGATATTCAGGGTATCATCAAATCTCGATCCATCCTGATGATCAAAGCAAAACCACTTTTACATGCCCTTATGGAACTTATGCTTACCGTAGAATGTCTTTTGGGTTATGTAATGCACCAGCTTCTTTTCAAAGATGCATGATGTCTATATTTTCTGATATGATTGAAGAGATTATGGAAGTTTTCATGGATGATTTCTCTGTTTATGGAAATACTTTTGATAGATGTCTTGAAAACTTAGATAAGGTTTTGCAAAGATGTGAAGAAAAGCACTTAATCCTTAATTGGGAAAAATGTCATTTTATGGTTAGAGAAGGAATAGTGCTAGGACACTTAGTGTCTGAAAGAGGGATTGAGGTAGACAAAGCTAAAATTGAAGTAATTGAACAACTACCTCCACCTGTGAATATAAAAGGAATTCGGAGCTTTCTTGGCCATGCTGATTTTTATCGTAGATTCATAAAAGATTTTTCATTTATTGCTAGACCACTTACTCTTTTGCTAGCCAAGGATGCTCCTTTCGAATTTGATGATGCATGTTTAACATCTTTCAATTTATTAAAGAAAGCACTCATCTCTGCACCAATCATTCAACCCCCTGATTGGTCGTTGCCTTTTGAAATTATGTGTGATGCTAGTGATTATGCTGTGGGGGCAGTATTGGGACAAACTAAAGGTAAGAAGCATCATGCAATTGCTTATGCCAGTAAAACTTTGACAAGAGCTCAACTTAATTATGCAACCACTGAAAAAGAGCTTCTGGCTGTTGTCTTTGCCATTGATAAATTTAGATCTTATTTAGTTGGAGCTAAAATAATTGTTTACACTGATCATGCTGCACTAAAATATTTGCTCACTAAAAAAGATGCTAAACCTTGCCTGATTAGATGGATTTTATTACTCCAAGAATTTGACTTAGAAATAAAAGATAAAAAAGGAGTAGAGAATTCTGTTGCTGATCACTTGTCTAGAATGTATTTTAAGAGTCCACAGGAAACCCCCATCAATGATTCACTCCAGGACGACATGCTCTACGGGATTAACAGGTCTGACCCCTGGTATGCAGATATTGTTAATTTTATGGTTTCAGGGTATGTACCACCAGGAGCATACAAGAAGAAGCTTATTCAAGAAAGTCGTTCACATATATGGGACGAGCCATACCTCTTCCGAGTATGCTCTGATGGCTTACTCAGGAGATGTGTGACCACTGAGGAAGGATGGAAGATCATCGACAGATGTCATTCATCACCATATGGAGGTCACTATGGAGCATTCCGTACACATTCAAAGATCTGGCAGTGTGGATTCTATTGGCCTACAATGTATGAAGACACGAAGCAATATATCAGAAGATGTGGGCCATGTCAAAGGCACGGAAACATAAATACAAGGGATGCAATGCCACTCACCAACAACCTTCAGATTGAGCTCTTTGATGTCTGGGGAATAGACTACATGGGTCCATTTCCTCCATCAAAGAAGTGTGAGTACATCTTGGTGGCGGTTGACTATGTCTCCAAGTGGGTAGAAGAATTACCTTGCAAGCATGCCGACAACGTCAGTTCAAAGAGGATGTTTGAAGAAATTATATTTCCAAAATTTGGAGTCCCCAGAGTAGTGATAAGTGATGGTGGAGCACACTTCATCGACAAACGCTTCAAGCAATATCTATCAAGACATGGAATCTGTCACAACGTCGCTACCCCTTATCATCCTCAGACAAGTGGCCAAGCAGAGACTTCCAACAAACAAATCAAGAATATTCTTCAGAAGATAGTAAATGAAATGGGAACGGCGTGGAAAGACAAGTTACCCGATGCACTCTGGGCATACCGGACAGCATACAAGACCCCAATTGGAATGTCTCCATACCAATTGGTGTACGGGAAGACTTGCCATCTACCTGTTGAACTAGAATTCAAAGCACACTGGGCCATAAAGAGATGGAATATGGACCTAGATGTTGCTGGAGATTATAGAAGAATGCAATTATCAGAATTGGAAGAATGGCGAGAGAAGGCATATCACAATTCAAAGATCTACAAAGAAAGAGTCAAGAGGTGGCATGACAAGAGAATCAAGAAGAAGGAGTTCACACCCGGAGATAAGGTATTACTTTTTAATTCCAGGGTGAAGCTTTTCGGGCATGGAAAACTCCGGAGCAAATGGGAAGGACCATTCAAGGTAATCAATTCATCATCCCACAGAGCTATCACACTTCAAAACAGCGAAGGTATGTTATTCAAGGTAACGTCTTAAATTATTTTTAGAGCCCAATGAGGAATTTGAAGAAATAGACGTAGTCCATTTTTACCTTCCCATGGAGAATTAGAGCCCGACACTTTTGGTCTGATGGTTTTGGGTCATATATATATTTTTCTAAATAATTTCGCATCTAGAAACGCGCTCGGAGAAGTGGGCCCACAGAGGAGCCAGAGAGAGGGCGGGCGCCCAGGTCAAGTGGGCGGGCGCCCAGCCCCTGTTCCCCCCTCAGTCCCGACTTTCTCTGTTATGGAAAATGCACTTAGGGTGATCCGAATAATCCCTCAGATGGAAAGTTTCGCACGCACAAAGACGGGAGCAACCCGAACAACCCATAGAGGCATCCTTTTGACCCCTATATAAACAGACCCCTGACCTCAGTTTTCAAACACCAAGCCACCAAGCTTTCTCTCCTTCCACTAGAGCTTGACTAGCTCTCCTTTAATTAGAGCTTAATTAGCTCTACTTCAATTAAAATTTTATTAGTTCCTTGCTACTCCAATGGCCGACAAGTACCACGATGATTGGGAAGTCGTCCCCTTCAACCTCAACATGGAGCCAGTGGAAGACCCCGATGCCCGTGCTCTCGTCCCGGCCAAAACAGAGCGTCAGCTAGAAGCCATGCCATTACGCCAACGCAGCTCCGCCCAATCTTACCATGCTCAACCAGTTCTCACCGCACCACCACAACCCCTACTCCTCAAAGGACCATCATCCAAGACGAAGACCCCTATCAAGGTGCCAATCGGCACAAGGATCCTTCCACCTAGACCCAATGAGAGGGTCATTGGAGTCAAGACCAACCGGAGCGGCGAGATCAGCAGCGTACGCTACACTTCAGAGGAGGAAAGGCCTTACTTTGAAGGGATTAGAGCAGCCAAAGTCCGTTTCATCCCTCCAAAGGCAGCCCCGAAGCATTCTCTCAATGCTTTTGAGACACCTCCCAAGCGTCGCAAGACTATAATGGATATTGATGAGGAAGTTTGCAGGCTAGATAGAATTATCATAGACCTCCAGTCCTCAATTAATTCCCTCACTAGGCAGCTCTCTAACCACAACACCATTATACTAGGCCTTAGGCAGGATCTTGCCAGTGCCAACAAGAAGATCAAGGAATTAGAGCGCCGCTAAGTTATCTAGATTAGACCTTGAGGTAATGCATCTTAGTCATCTATCTTTAAATTCGGTTTAAGTTTGCTATTATTATTAGTTTGCTATCAGTTTGTTATCAGTCTTTTGTACTAAATGCCTCAAGATCAATAAAGAGTACTACTATTATTATTATTATGTCTTGTGTGTCTCTACTTTATTTTTGTGCAAGAAAGCAGAAAACAAGTATGGGGGAGATCCCTCAACATGCCAAACACACTCCGACTACACCACTCCACGATTCAGGTACACACTCTGCACACTTTACTTCATACATACATTTATTTTGAATTATGCAGATTACTGTTTCCGACATGATAAAATAAAAAGATTAAAATATTTCTAATCATGATTAATCTCAATCTGTGATATTTCCTGAAAACTTACAATTATTATAAAATCATTTTAAAACCCTGTGTTACTTAAGTCAATATGGAATATGTGATGGTAGAGTATGAGTTTCTTATTCTTGATATCATTGTTGCTTGGAGAATTTATTTCAAAATATTCAAAATTCTAGCTACCATCCTCAGTGTTTTATATGCCTGATAAAAATAAAAATATTAATTATGATTATAAAAGCTATCTACTCTGTATTGAGTTTGTTCAAAATGAGTTAGACCCTTGTTGAGAGATTTATCATGCTCCCAAGATCAAGACACTATTTCAGTAAGATTCACTCTTCCGAAGTATTATTGCATTAGAGGCATGGGCTATGCAAAAATAAAAATATTTCGAGGAAATAAAAAGGAGCAAGTGCTCGACAACCTCGCAGAAAAAAATGGACAAGTGTCCGGCAGTAGAATTAGGGGTACCTCGGTATCCACTTAAAAAAATGATAGCCCATGGTCCCTCTAATAAGCAATATGCCAGCAAGAGTTGACAAAGTTTTTAATTTTCAAAGTCTTTGATCTAAGAGTATGACATTCCCCTCCTCGGATCCTGTTTTGATCAGGCAATAAATGCAAAGTAAGTATGCTTGAGAATTTTTGCAAAATAAAACAGCCTCAGTGAGATATATATAAAAGATAATGAGTGATCTGAGAGAACCTATGAGGATAAAAAGGTATGCTAACTTTCTTTCAAAAATATACAAAAACTCCAAGTGACAGGATCGAGAAGAAAGGATCTTTACTCTTAAGAAAGGTATGCTAACTTCCTGACTATGGTACACAGTGGAATTTTAACACCCTGCAATTATATAAAGAGAATGCTTTAAAATGTTTACCCCAGATATTGTTCTTAACCATCCTTTTCTCGAGGACGAGTAAAAGCCTAAGTATGGGGGTATTTGTTGACGGTTCTTAAGTTTCAATTTTAATTATCAAATAAACAAGAGAATGGACCAATATGCAACCATCACCTAGAATTAGGGTTTGATCTGACAGAATTCCACGAGTTTTGTTGTTTATCTATTTCTGCAAGGGGTTATTAGGAAATAAGGAAGAAAGGCCCATATGTCGGGATTACATAGAGATATCAACGCACTGCGCAATTTTACTTCATCTAGAAGACTCCAGAAGCCACGAGACCAAAGCGGAGGCAAAACTGGGCCAGGCCCAGGGCGCCCGCCCTGGAAGCCTAGGCGCCCGCCCCCCTGCTGGAGCGAAATCAGGACTCTTTCGCTCGGGATATTCCACCGACCTATTGGATCAAGAAAAACATAGTACCACCTCGCCTATCGACCCAAAAACGCATAGAAGGGGAGGACTATATAAGCAAGGCCCCCTGGCCCCTGGAGAAGACATGAAGAAATTATCATAGAGATCGAGGGGTGCCCTCGAAGGAAAACCTCTTCTCTAATTAATATTTCTTTTTAGGCTTAGCAATCAATGTAAGGTAGAAATAGATCTTCTAGTTTCTACTAGATTGAGAGAGATAGAGTGGAGGTGTAGAGTGGAGGATGCCCGGCCTGTCGGTGTCTACTCCAAGCTTGTACATGCGGGATCAAGTTCTCCTAACCCGAAGCTTGCTCCTAGGATTCTTCAGTAATTCGACTTCTAAATTCTAGTAAGTTCTTGTTTTATTGTTCTTATGGTTTATGAGTTTACTTTAATCTCTTCGCGTAGAGTTTAGAGTAATCATTGCTGGCGTAAACGTGGTGTTTAGGCTGGGGTACTCATAAATATTCCCTGACTAGCTGGACCGTGGTAGTAGTGAGGAACGTGACAATTCCGAGCTACCTTTGTAGATCACATCTCGTTAGCAGGAAGGATAGGGTTTATAGGTGCGGGTCGAACATCCTTTGTGGTGTCTAGATTCCGTTAGCCTCCCCATTAGAACAGTAGATCATCCTTACCAAGGTTAGAAGGAGACTACGGTTGCAGTCTTCTCTATTTATCACTCACATCGAAAGACATTCTTTGTGCCTAAAGGTTAGTAGTAATAGACCGGTTAGTCAGATGCACTCTTTCTTCTAGTGGTAAAAAAATAAATACGATACTCTAGGTAATCTCCCGGGTGAAGTGCTCACCGATATCCGTGCGCTTGCGGATCAATTCCTTATTGTGTTCCCAAATATCAACACATACCTAGACAGATGATTGAAAGCATGCAAATACTCCTTCAAAGTTTTATTTCCCTGAGTTAACTACATGAACTCAGTATGCTTCATCTCCATGACACCAGGAGGTATGAAATGCCCCTTGAAAGCTTCACAGAAGAGATTCCAGTCAAGCACAGTATTGTCTGGGAGAGCCTCCCGATACTGATTCCACCATATGCCTGCCGGTCCCTGCAGTTGGTGAGCTGCATACTCGGCCTTCAAACCCTCGGTCAGCCGAAGCAAACGGAACTTTTGCTCCACCGTGTTCAGCCATTCCTCAGCTTGAAGGGGTTCTTCAGCCTCTCTGAAAGATGGGGGCTTAGTATCCATGAAATCCTTAAAGCTACTGTACTGATTAGGTGCTGGCCCATCCGGTGCATTCCGACCACCCTGGTTTGCCATCCGGTTGATGGTTTCAGTGAGCATCCTCTGATTTTCCACAATCATTTGCATCAGCTTAGTTCGATTTGGTGGTGGAGGAGGAGGGGGTGGGTTCATGTTCGCACGCTGCTCCGCACCTCGAGTGCCACGAGACATCTGTAAAGGCACAGTCAGTGAGCATCGATAATGATAAGATTTGCCATAGTAGAACTTATATTCATGGCTGAAAGTATTCGAGAGAATAACTTTACAGAAAAAGGCACAATAATTCAATTCCACAAAACAACATCACCAACCCAACACATGACATAGATATCCACAATATACACAACAACGGAAAACATCGTCACAACTGGTCGAACATGATAAGGTTAACCACATTGGGTCCATAAAGTTACTACACCATCACAATATAGATCATAAGTCAATGATCAAGGTTCCCGATTACAACATGATTGCAAAAGCACAACTGCTGACCGTCATACTACAAAAGATCCTCACAAAACAGCTATCAACTACCCACTACACTCCAGGCTCATCGTCTGAGTCAGCGTCGAAGATCGCCTCTCCATCCTCGTCGCTAACTGGCTCAAGCTCCTCGTCCTCCACGTCCTCTTGCAAAGGTGGTGCAGCCGTGGCTGGTCCATCTACCTCCATACCATCATCATCGGCCACAATCACCTGAGGTCCCACCTCTAGATACACTGGTGCAGGGCGAGGAATAGAGTGTAGTAAGTTGTTGAGACGGTGAATCTCCACAAGACCAGCCTCAATCTGATGCTGCAGATAGTTCTCCCGCTCAAGCGACTGGATCCAGTGCATCTCCCAAGCCCAGCGCCGGTTCTCCGACACGCGGAGCGCAGTATCCCTCTCACGAGTGATCTGTACCAAGCGCTCCTGCACTGTCTCCCTCTCTCTAGACAACTGACTCATCTGATCCTGCTTGTGATCTCTCTCTCTCTAATGGCCTTCACCCACTGCTGCCTACGGTACTCTGCAATGTCTTCCCAGTCATTGCGGTCCTTCCGGGCTTGCTCTAGGAGTCCAGCTTGCTTGCGAAACTTGCGAGCACGCTTTACAGCCTTCTGTTGCATCTCCTGAGCTTGACGAACAGCCACCATCACCTGGGCATAGGTGTCCTCTCGCTGACTGAACAGCTTGAGTACAACCATCATAGCACTCATAGCAGGGCTAGAACTCTCAGCTCGCTCTCCTCGACCCCGAACCAATGCACACCCATCAGCCTGCTTCCACTCCGCTGCTGTTGGGTCAGCACGGGGAATGGAGGCTGCTGGCCCTCCTATCAGCTCATCGCCAAACCTCTGACAGATGTTGAGCAGCATAGCATGGGCTGCAACCTGAGCTGCTTCCCATGGCGTCTGCCCATCCGAGTTACAGGTCCACCCCGTCCATGCAGGCCTGCCCCCATGTGGTGGGACAACCCCTGCACAGCGAACCACTGCAAACCTCCCATCATATCCACCTCCCACCAAAAGTACTGAGGTGGCTCCGTATACCCCACACACTGTAGCACCCTCCAGAGCAGTGTAGGAGTGCCAAACTCGCTCAAAAAGGTGTCACTGGGGCGAGGTGAAGCGGGCACGTCCATCCATGGAAAGGAATAACCGTGGGTAAAAGAGGATTAGTTTAAGCAACATTTATTTAATTAAAAGGGACGACATTGTAAGGGAAGGAGTAGATAGAATGTATGTATGAATGCGACATGATGCATACGCGCACCGTACGTCCTCACAAACTTAGAAAATTAATACTCTAATGGATATACGGTGGCATACATTCATCTCTCGATACGATAGCTATCGATTTACACGTGCGCTGTTAGAGTACCTACAGAAAACTTTATTTTAGCCCAACAATTCTCAATATATCACTCAAGAAAGCTGTAAACTAAGTGCACATTGCCTATACATGCCCAACATGCATAAGCAATGACACCACAGCTACCGGAGAAATTAAATGCTCCCCAATTAAGTTTCTTTCGTGGTTCCATGGTTAGAAAACCACCGTGAACACTCTCCTAGACCGCCGTTTGGACGATCATGCTCTCACAGCTCACACTTACCAGAGCGTAGGTGCGATGTTGCATAATTTAAATCTAGCGACATATGTGGCTAATTCACATATGAAGGCTACCTCTACCATTAGACCACAGGGTAGCATAGTGCGGTCATCACACATCCATACCTGAGTACTGCCGGAGATGCATAAATAAAACCCCCCAAGTCAGTACTTAAATAGCCACCTAAAGTCCTTATATGGGCAAGGAGGATTCGACCACTGGCATAACTTAAGTATTGATTTTCATAATTTTATTTAAAAACTCTTTTGTTTTTAAATACACAAACGCTGCATTTATAATGCTGAACTTGCTCTTATACCAGCTGTCACACAACCGACTAAATTATAAGAGTTCAAGTGCAGAAACGATCAACTAGTAATCAAGTTTCCAAACTTGAGCCCATATAATCCCGGTAGTCAACTGAAATCACGAAGGACTTCAAACCAACTTGCAACAAACCAAGATCGTAATAGTTCAACATAACACAGCGAATGTTACATAGTCATTCATTGCCATCGAAGCGGCACCACATCGGAGTTACTTAGTCATTACAACACATGTTTGTAGTGGCGGCAGCAAAATAGTTTACAACACACATTCCGAAGTTCAGTTCATAAGTTCTTGTCTCTGTCAGAGTCTCATGCCATCCATCAAAAGCAACAGGTACGAAGTAGTTAGAGAACCGTGCCCAACGGTCCCCAGCGGAATGGAGACAGGTATTGTAGAAGCCATCATAAAAGATATCATCTGTAATAGGTGGGAATAAACCCTGAGTACGAGGATGTACGCAGCTAGACTTACCCGTCTAGTAAAACATAAAAGACACCAAGGATCATGCAAGTTTGACTATAAATTGTAGCTGGCTTTACTCAACATTTGCTAAAAGCTCGAATGATTACTATACTACTTGTAAAGGCATCATATTCATCTTAATTAGCCTAGCACTATATTAGCACCTGTACTAAAGCACTTCACTTTGATTAATACAAACAATAATAACCATATCAAGTTCATCATATGTTCCTCCTTGCTATCATCAACATCATTATCAAGAACCATTGTACTTAGTGAATGCTACGTTTGCTGCTGCTCTGTCAAGTTCTCACTATCCGGGAGAGACGGCAATTCGAATCGATTCCTATCCAGCTGGAGGGTTATTCCTAGCACTCACCCAAACTTCCCCCGTCGGAGAGCCAGCGGCTACGATCAGCGCCGCACTCCCAGGGCTACCACTCTGCCAGGGAGGTCAGGTCTTTTAACTCACCTGCCTTTGGTCTTACGCCAATGGTCCCCCGCACACCGCATTTCCTCTGGTAGTGCGCAGTTTATACTTGCCGGTCTTCCGGCCTGAGTCATACTACTAGGCTTTACCGTCGGAACGAGTTATCCGGCCAACTAAGTGTCAGGCATGCGTTCAACACGATCGGTCCTTAGTTGCCACAGACGGAGTTACTACAATCTTTCAAAACTCTGCCCGGCTTAAGTCATTTTAAATAGGTTCTTTCCACTATAGCACATATAGACAATCGGGATCCGACACAACCCTATCTCGCGCAGGCGACAGGATATCACCCGACTTCTACCGATTAAGCATGGCTAAGCTGCTACTCGGTCCTAACTCTACAACCAGGTGGTGGTAAGATATCTGGACAAGAAATGAGTATAATGCAGCAAGGGTGTCATCACAACTCCTATACGTAATGCATCAATAGATATAACATAATCAATTAAGCTTTCGAAATTAAAATGGGAGACTTAAGATGCTCCGGGGCTTGCCTTTCACGAACGATGCAGGCTCGTGATTAGGGCACTCGATCTCCTCTTCGGGCTCCTCCTGTGCGGCTTGCTGGACCTCCACCTCTGGGTTGATCTCCTGGTCTTCGGGGTTCACCTAGAGCTCGAACGCAGTCGTCGCTTCCGGTGCACCTATTGCATGCATAATGACTAAGAAATGTGTGCATACTAGATGAGGATGAATGCTTGATAACATAATTAGAACTTTACTGGACACTCATTTACGGAGTAACTTTCATAACAAGTTCACACAAGATGATTAACTACTTAGCAAGATTATCAAATTACACTACAACAGCAATGACCAATATAACAGTGCAGCTCAAGGAATAAATCATAACTGGAGCTATACAGATCCAACAAACATGAATGAGGACATTCTGGAAAGCTTATGAAATTGTCTACATTTCTTTGTTAAACATCACAGCAAGATTCAAAAGTTAAACAAGCCAATTAAACAAAGTTCCAGGTTCTGCCCCAGAAAACAGAGAACACCTATTTCTGGAACCCAACTTCGAAGAGCTATAACTTTTAAACTATTGGACCAAATGATCCCAAAATTAAACCACAGCTATTTCATAAAGTTGACAACAACTTTGATTTAGACAAGTCTTCCAGAAAATCAAGTTATCATCAAGCAAAGGTTAGATTACTCCCTTGCTGTCCAGAACAGCTTTTAACTCTTTAATTAATTATTTGATAACATAACCAAAGCATAATTAGTGTCAACCACACGTCTTATAAGCACAAGCATACTATAAGATTACCAGAAACATCACATGTTAACCACTAAACATATAATAACATGTCATTTATTAAATTAATTCCATAAAAGGACATATTTACAAGATACCAGCAAATTGCTCAGAAAAATCTACAAAAATTACACAAGCACAAGCATAGCATCTTGACATTACCATAAAATTTTCAGAACCATTGCACATGCCAAATTTAAGATAAGCATTTAACATGTGACAAGGTGCTTATTTCATAAATTAAGAAACATAGCTTAGATAGTGTTAAACAATAGATTTCAGATTATTTACATGTTACTATTACCATAAACAAGTTTGCCACCAGAGTAGAGCACCAGCATAAGCACCAAACATTTATTATGATTAAATATGGAAACAAGCCATATCACAAACATAAATTACATATCACAGATACAATACTCCAAAAATCTTGAAATAATTATCATAGCATTCTTGTACCACTCAGAGCATAGCATACAAATTTCATAGCAAAAGGAGCAGTATAACAAGAGATATGAATTTATACATAAATAACAAGATTAAATCATAACAATTATTTTTCCCAGAAAATACAGTGCATGTTATATTTTTATTAAAAACTAGCCATCTCAAGGGACATCACGAAATTTGTTTCACAATTTTTGGATCACAGAAACAGAAGATATGATTTTTGCAAGAATGCCAAAAAATCTGGATTTGAATAAAAGAAAAGGAGGGAAACGATGTGTCACTGACAGCGGGTCCCGCGTGTCAGGGTCGTCTTCCTCATGACCGAGACGACATTCACCGACGATTTCTCCGCGACGGCGAGGTCTCCGGCCAAACCAAGGGTACCAATGTGATCCCCAGACCCTTGCGAACCGAGTGACCCCCTTTCCACACGGCGGAGCCACCGGAAATGGCTTGCCGTCGACCATGGCGGCTCGCGGAGGTGCTCGGCGTTACGCCGGAGCTCTCAGGCCGGTAGAGCGCGACCTAGGGTTTCCTACAGCACCAGTGAACTATGGCGAAGCTTCCTAGGTAGGTGACTAGGCTTGAAACGGTGTGGCATGAGCTGGCCACGAGAGAGCCGAACTCCGACGGAAACACGGCGGTGCTGCGCGTTGTGTCTAGCGACGGTGAGTGCGGTAGAGCGTCCACCAAGTGGCGCAAATGTTCGCTAGGGACCTAAGCTACCTCTAGGACCTAACTAGAGAAGACGAGAGGCTCAGCATTGAGTTCGCCGGAGAAGAAGGTCACGACAACCCGATTTGGGGGAAATTGGAAATGTCGGCTCACCGGAGGGTTTCACGGCGAGTTTGCGGGTGGAGGATGGAGAGCAGGTCAAGGCGGAGCTGTGGGCGAGTTTTGGTGGGCAGCAATGCAGCGGGGAGCGCGTTTGAGCTCGCTGGAGTGAGCTCGCGATGGTGAGCTCGCTGCGGCCGCCTTTCTGGCGAGAGAGCGAGAGGGAGGAGGAAATGGACGCGTCCACTGCGTCCTGGGCATCGCCGTGGAGGTCATGCGTGCATCTAGAGCTGACGAGCGGGGCTAGAGACGACGTACGGGTGCCAAATGTCGCCGTTGTTCCATCGCCAGTCGGCCACGTCGACGAGCTCGGCTTCGATTCAGACATGGCGATGGTCGTCTGACAGAGCGATTTTGACAGCGATTATCAACCAAACCAAAGCGAATTAGGAGATAGTGTAGTTGACAAAGCTGGAGTACTAGCTGAGTTCTACAACATTGTCAACTGGAGCAAGAGCCAGATCGGCTTGGATTGAGAGATATGAAGCTCCCAAAATCGATCGAGCAAACTGGTGGCGCCAGGACATAGCTAAATTTGGTTAAGTGCCAAAACAGCCCCCAAAACTGCCTTAAAAGCACTTTTTGAGCAAGATGTGATCATTTTCATGAGATGGCCATAAAACATCTTTTGTTCCTTATAAAATTTGCTACAACTTTTCTGTAGAAAGTTTTGACGTGCAAATAATTTATGAAACACTTTTTTTAAAAGCTTAAGCAAAAGAAATTTCTAAGGTCTACACATGGAAGTATGACTTAAAAACTTAATTTGAAGAAGTGATCAACATGAACATTGTTCCTAAGGTTGAGTTAAACATAGATAAACTAATTACCAAGGCATAGCACACTAGTATGAGCATGGTACAAACAAACACAAGCATAGGAGGCATAATTAAGCAAGTTAAATCACATTTTTGCATAAAATGACATGACCCATGGTAAATGATGATCATGATATGCTTGAGTAGATGATGATGCTCATGTTATGCATGTGATTGATGAAACCATAACACTGGGTGTTACAAGGGGGTTGAATGATTGGTGCAAAGATGAGTGCATTCTTTAATAAATTGAAAGATGTTAGGCATGCATCGTCAAATTCGAAAGCAGCATCCTTGGCTAGCAAAAGAGTAAGTGGTCTAGCAATAAATGAAAAATCTTTTATGAATCTGCGATAAAAACCAACATGGCTAAGAAAGCTTTGAATTCCCTTTATATACAGAGGTCGAGGTTGTTGTTCAATTACTTCAATTTTAGCTTTGTCTACCTCAATACCTCTTTCAGACACTAGGTGTCCCAACACTATTCCTTCCCTAACCATAAAATGACATTTTCCCAATTAAGGACTAAGTGCTTTTCTTCACATTTTTGCAAAACCTTGTCTAAGTTTTCAAGACAACTATCAAAAGTTTTTCCATAAACAGAAAAATCATCCATGAAAACTTCCATAATTTCTTCAATCACATCAGAAAATATAGACATCATGCATCTTTGAAAAGAAGCTGGTGCATTACATAACCCAAAAGACATTCTACGGTAAGCATAAGTTCCGTATGGGCATGTAAAAGTGGTTTTGCTTTGATCATCGAGATGGAATAGGATCTGGTGATACCCTGAATATCCATCTAAGAAACAGAAGAATGAATGGTTCGCTAATCGCTCTAGCATCTCATCTATGAAAGGTAAAGGAAAATGATCCTTTCTCGTGGCTTTGTTTAATTTTCTATAGTCTATGCACATCCGCCACCCTATGACGGTGCGTTGCGGAATTAGCTCGTTCTTTTCATTCGTAACAACAGTCATGCCTCCCTTTTTTTGGCACAACTTGAACTGGGCTCACCCACTCACTGTGTGGCACAGGATATATAATGCCTGCATGCAGCAACTTTATAACTTCCTTTTTAACTACCTCTCTCATCGTGTTGTTAAGTCTACGTTGGGGCTCTCGAGAAGGTGAAACAGAAGGATCTGTTAGAATACGATGGGTGCAAATCATAGGATTGATTCCTGTAAGATCTTGGAGTGAGTAGCCGAAAACTGAGTGATGTTTCTCAAGAATGGTCATCAATCGTAGAGTTTGCTCCTGAGTGAGGTTATCTCTAATGATCACAGGAAACTCTGGATTATTGTTTAGGAAAGCATAGATAAGACCGGGTGGTAAAGTTTTAAGCTCTATGAGAGGTCTAGGTGTTTCTGCAAACTCATCTAAGGGTTCAGGTTTAGAAGGTTCAGTTTCTTCTTCTGTGAAGAAAGGAGCTTTGTCTTCTAAGTCTGGTTCATCTAAAAGCTCTAGAGATGCAGCCTTTACCTCTTCCATAGGATCAGGCAAAAGATATGACTCGGCGTTTTTATTTAAGGTGTGAAATTGTTATTGGAAATTTAAAGGTTTTTCCAAAAGAAATATGTAGCTTTCCAGTATGACCTTCATAAAGGAGTCTTCTAAAAGGTTGTCCTATCAAGAGGTCGAAGTCCCATGTATCAAAGATATAGAAGTTCAAATGAACCATGGAGCCTTCTACCATAAGGGGTAGGACATTAATAATTCCAAGACTGGGGACTAATCGTCCCGAAGATTCCTTTATGACCTTTGTTATGGGGGTTAAAACCAATTTTTTAAATAATTTAAGTGCAAAAGATTCAGACATGATGTTGATCCCCACAACAGGATTATAGAGAGCATCAAATTGATCAGAATCATAGGCACAGCGTAAAGTTATAGGAGGTGTGTCCAAACGGATCACATGTTTGCTCAAAATCTCTAATATGAAGGTAAGGGTTTTCGTCTTCCTTTCCTGAAAAAGATAGGTTTTGAATCATGGCAATCAACCTAGAACTTAACCTATACTGGGATGTTTGGATAGGCTGTGATGACTCCCATGGTAAAAGGTCAGTTTCCAAAGGTGTTGCAAATTGATAGATTGATTTAGAATCTTGGTTTTCCATAAGGTAAGAATAAAGAAAATAAAGAATATAAAAAGATAAGAAAAGATAAAAGTATAGATACAAGCTAGTAGTAAGACTCAAGGTTATCTCAGCAAACCGTCTTTCTCCCCGGCAACGGCGCCAGAAATGCTTGTTGATATTTGGGAACCCAATAAGAAATTGATCCGCAAGCGCACGGATATCGGTGAGCACTTCACCCGGGATGTTATCCAGAGTATCGTATTTATATTTTTACCACTAGGAGAAAGAGTGCATCTGACTAACCCGGTCTATTACTACTAACCTTTAGGCTACAAAGAATGTTTCTCGTTGTGAGTGATATATAGAGAAGACTACAACTTTAATCTCTTTCTAACCTTGGTAAGGATAATCTACTGTTCTATTGGGGAGGCCCACGGAATCTAGACACCACAGAGGATGTTCAACCCGCACCTATAAACACTATCGATCCTACTAACGGGATATGGGCTGCAAAGGTATCTCGGAAATGTCACGTTCCTCGCTACTACCACGGTCCAGCTAGTCAGGGGATATCTATGAGTATCCTAGCCCAAACACCACGTCTACGCTAGAGATGATTACTCTAAACTCTACGCGAAGAGATTAAAGTAAACTCATAAACCAAAGAACAATAAAACAAGAACTTACTAGTATTTAGAAGTCGAAATATTGAAGAATCCTAGGAACAAGCTTCGGGTTAGGAGAACTTGATCCCGCAGGTACAACCTCGTAGTAGACACCGACAGGCCGGGTTTCCTCCGATCTACACCTCCACTCTATCTCTCTCAATCTAGTAGATCTAGTCTACTCTCACATTAGATGCTAAGCCCTAAGTCTATTTAGAGGAAAGGTTATCCTTTGAGGGCACCTCTCAACTCTATTTTGAACTTGTTCTCCTCCAGGGGCCAGGGGGTCTGCTTATATAGTCCCCTCAGGTGAACATGGGCCGTTGGATCAAACCGACATTGATTGAACGGTTATCCTTGAACCTTTAGGTCGTTGGAGCGGGATCTGCGGGATTGGACATGATTGGGCACAACTCCAGGGCGGGCGCCCTGCCCCTGGGCCCGATCGCCTTCCCGTTCGTTCCCGTGGCTTTTGGAGTGTTCTAGATGGTAGAAAATTGCACGGTGCATTAATATCTCTATGTAATCCCGACATGTGGGCCTTTCTTCCTTATTTCCTGATAACCCCCTGTAGAAATAGATAAACAACAAAACTCATGGAATTCTGTCAGATGAAACCCTAATTCTAGGTGTTGTTTGTATATTGGTCCTTTCCCTTGTTTATTTGATAATTAAAAATGATACTTAAGAATCGTCAACAACTATGTACCCTAGAAGCATACCTCGAGGAATGCTGAAGACAAATTTTTTGGGATTGAGCTTGATGTTGTTGGCGCGTAAGCAGCCAAACGCGATCTTGAGAACCTGAATCAAGTCACCCTGCCTTTTTGACTTGACGACAAGATCATCGACATATGCTTCGACCGTCGACCCTATGTGTTCTCTGAAAACATGGAGCATGCATCGCTGGTACGTCGCCCCAGTGTTTTGAAGCCCGAAGGGCATGGTCACATAACAGTACATGCCAAAAGTGGTGATGAAGGAAGTCATGAGCTGGTCAGGCTCCTTCATTTTTATCTGATGGTAGCCAGAATAAGCATCAAGGAAGGAAAGGGTTTCACATCCCATGGTGGAATTGACGATTTGATCTATGCATGGTAAAGGAAATGGCACTTTCGGACATACTTTATTTAAACTAGTATAATCAACACACATCCTCATTTTTCCATTCTTTTTCTTAACTAATATAGGGTTGGCTAACCACTCGGGATGATGACCCTCCTTGATGAATCTGGTCGTCAAAAGCTTGTGGACCTCCTCCCCAATGATCTTTCACTTCTCCTCATCGAAGTAGCGCAGGCGTTGCTTCACTGGTTTGGAACCGGCTCGGATCTCCAAGGAGTGCTCGGCAACTTCCCTTAGTATGCCAGGCATGTCCAAGGGACTCCATGCAAACATGTCAGCGTTTGCGCGGAGAAAGTCGATGAGCATGGCTTCCTATTTCGGGTCGAGGTCGGCACTGATCATCAGTGCCTTCCCATCGGAGTGGTTGGGGTCGAGCAGGATCTTCTTGGTGCCCTCCATAGGCTCGAAGCTACCCGCATGGCACTTTAGTTCTGGCGCCTCCACAGCAAGGGCCTTGAGCCTCGAGGCGAGTTCGGCGGTGCTCCCGGTCACTTCCCCGTACTCGACACACTCGACGTCGCATTCGTAAGCATGTCCGTAAGAGAAGCTGACGGTGATGACCCCCTTGGTTCCGAGCATCTTCAGCTTGAGGTAGGTGTAGTTAGGGATCGCCATGAATTTGGTGTACCCCGGGCATCCGATGCTGGCATGATAGGTGCCTCGAAAAACCACCACTTTAAAGGTAAGGATCTCGTTCCTGAAATTGGCCGCCGTGCCGAAACCGACCGGCAGGTCGATTCGACCTATCGGCAAAGCCTTCTTTCTCGGCACAACACCAAGGAACTCAGTGTCGCTGTCGAGCGGGTCCCGCTGACCAGTGGGTCCCCAGCCTCTCTCACATCTCTGGTTCACTATGTAGCAGATCTTGTGATGTTTTTGTAAAATCCATAACTCAAGTTATACAGATCCAAATGGAGTGATTCTAATTTTCCTAGGTTCCTGTGTTAATCTAGTTTTTATTAAAAATATGAAACATGCCATGTTTTTGCAGAAATAAATAGATATAATTTAATCTTGATTTAATAGGAGGAAATTTTATCTTGATATATGTGGATCTGATGGCCATGCAAATTTAGGGTGTGGTTACTTATGACATGAGTAAGCTCTGATAAATTTATCATGATTTTTGGATGTCTGTTAGTGAAGTTATAAATATTTCTTGTTTAAATAGGAAATTATTATGGTATTTTTAGTAAATAGATTATAACTCCTATTATGGTGAAACTTGCTGAGTTATGTAATCACGTGTAAACAAAGCTAAGAAAAATCTGAAATCTGTTGTTTGACACTTTTTGATAGGGTTTCACATTTATGCCTTGAATGCCTTTGCTAGCTTGTTATTTTTGTATCTCACAATCTGCATGTGCAAGTGCCCTGAAACTTTTACAGTAGCCTTATGATAGTATAGATAGCATGCTGTAATTTTATTGGAATTTTGGGAGCAATTATGTTATATGCTCATTAAATCATCCTAATAATTAAATGAATAGAAAAGGTGATGATAGAAATGAGTTTAAACCTTGCCATGATCTTTTCTGGTGTTTCTTCGACATGTTCTATCTACTGGTGCATTTGGTTTGAGCCAATGTTGCATTCTTAATATGTGTAAAATATTATTTTTGCTAATTATGTCTTTCCTAGAGCATATCCTGTATAGCTGATAGCAATTGTTTAAGACTAGCTTGAAGATGAGATTTTCTGGAAAACATGTCTATAACAAACTTGTAGCTAACTTAATTATCTAGCTTGTGTCCAAATTTCATGACATTTGGCTGAGTAGTTTAAAAGTTATGAATGTTACAAGAAGCTGCTGCGAAGTGCTTGCTCTCTGGATTTTCCAGGACAGCCAGCACACCTTGCCTGTTTCAACCTATTTTCGTTGGGAATCTTTCTGGGATGTCTAAAGCTAATTTGTAGCCAATTTGTCAAGATTTCCAGAAAGTGCTCATTTGCTTAGTTTGGCCAACTGATGCTTAAGTTACAGCCGAAACTTGTGACTAGTTAACCTGTCCATGAAACCCGTGACTAAGTAGGAGTAACTAAGGTTGATGAACTTGTCTAGTTAGCTCTCTACCAGAGAAGAAGTATGCACTTGCTCGTTGTTCCTGATTCTCTTAATGTTAGAAGCTTATGCTCATGCTTGCACCATGTTTTATGTTCCTTTGGCTGATCATCATAACATTATGCATCATATGTGCATCCCCTATATTTATCACCTTGTCATGCATACATAGGTGTACCCAAAGGAGTGACAGTCTTGGAGTTCGCACTGCCCGAGCCGGAGGAGCAGCAGGGGGAGCCACCTCAAGGAGCTGAGGAGGAAGAAGATCTGCTGGAGTGCCCTGACCACTGTCCCTCTACTTACGTTGAAGGCAAGCCCCCGAGCATTATAAGCCTCCTACTATTTTTGATATCATGTCCAGCTATCAATTGACTATGGTTATGTATTGTTGCATTAAGTGTTAGGCGTTGATATGACACCCTTGCTGCATAATTAACTACCTTGTCCACCTCATACCTTACCTAAGTAGGTCTAGGATCGAAATGATGCTTAGCCATGCTTAGCTCGGTAGAAGCCGGGTGATTTCCTGTCACCTGCGAGAGATAGGTGGATGCTAATCACGGTTGGCTATATTTGCTATCGTGGAAATAACCATATGCTAATAATGAATTTGAGACCGGGCGGGATGAAGATAGTGTAGCAACAAAGCATGGAGGTCTTGGGTGTGAATCTATCCCCGTCTGTGTCGTTTAAGGACCGATTCGCTGTACGTCCTCGTGTCATGTTGAACGCATGCCTAACACTTAGTTGGCCAGATAAGTCGTTCCGACCGAGAAACCTATGAGTGCAACTCAGGCCGGATACCCCGTTCTGTATGAGTGCGCACCCCGGTTGGTAGTAAGGATGTGCGGGGAGTCAATGGCGTAAGCCCAGGTGTCAGGTTAGAGTCTGCCCTGGCAGATTGGCGGTCCCTGGGGGTGCGGCGCTGGACGGACCCGCGACTTGGTCCGGAGTTGTGCTAAAGGTGATCCAAGCTGCCCTCATGAAGTATGCTTGGGTGAGTGCTAGGAATACCCCTCCAGCTGGATAGGAATCGATTCGAATCGCCGTCTCTCCCGGATAGTGAGAACTTTACTCGAGCAGTGGCAACGTAGAACTCACTAAATAAACTTGATGGTTATGATGAGAATGTTGATAGCTATGTGATAATCCGGATATGGTTATTATTGTGATGCTTAATACTCAAGTGTATGATTAGAACAGGTGCTAATCTAGTGGATAGTTGTTAAGTAATGAACCTGCTGCTGAAATGTTATAAATGGGTTATTTACAACTAAAGCATTTATGCAAAATGTGAGTCAAACCCGTCCACAAATATTAGCCTTGCATACTCCTTGGTGTCGCTTTATTTCTGGTTTATGACAGATAAGTCTAGCTAAGTACATTCTCATACTCAGGGTTTTATTTACCCTTGTTGCAGATGATATCATTTACCACGGCTACTGTGCTAACTGTCATCATCCGGCTGCAGACGATGAATAGATCATGGGCATGATCACCTCCTTTATCTTCAGTTGTGTTTTTGTTGGGTTGACTATGGAGCTGGCATGTAATTAAACTGGGTGTGTGATGTTTCAAAACTACTTTGCTTCTGCTACTGAACTGGTTTGTAATAACTTTGTTTCAAACTCCGATGTGTTGTGAAACTATGTTCTGTGATGAATGTATGTAATCTGTGATGGTGATGCTTGATCATGTACGATCTTGGTTGTATGTTGGTTGAATCGAGGTCTTTTGAGATTTCGTCGGACTACCGGGTTTATATGGGTTCAAGTCCATTGGCTTGACTACTCTCGTGGTCGCTAATTCACTTGAATTCTTATAAATTGGACGGTTCTGTTACAGCTGGCATCGGAGCAATATTAAGCATTTAACCATCATAGATGTATTTAAAAACAAATGAATTTGCTTTTCCTAAACTAATTGGCAAATTAGGCTATACATAGGACTGTTTCAAAATATTTCAATAACATATACCATGCCAGTGGTCATACCCTTTATGCCCGCTTAAGGACTTTTAGGTGGCTTAATACTACTAACATGGGGGTTTTTCCTTTCGTCGTCCATATGGCGTGCAATAATATGGATGCCACTTACTTAAGCGGTAATGAATGGATCATATACCTCTACGCCATGGTAAGCAATGTTGTTTTCTTTCGTCGTCCATACGGCGTGAAATTGTATGGATGCCGCTTGCTTGAGTGGTAATGTATGGATCTATATGCCTCTACGCTACGGTAAGTGTGAGCTGTGAGAGCATGACCGTCCAACCGTCGGTCTAGGGGAGTGTTATCTGTGGTTACTGGAATATTTACATGTTGCACACATGTATATATGAAGGTACTTAATTGTGGGTAGTAGGTGCAGCCACATATACATGTTTGATGTATATAGGGGTGTATCCCAAATGGGTAGTGTGCTGCGATATATGTTTGGGAATATATATCGGAGTACCTAGCTTGAATGTAGATGATTGGATTTTTATTTCTGCACATATACTCTTGTGGGGTTGGGCTGAAATGAATTCTCTGCAGGTACACTAACAACGAAACGTGTAGACCGTGTAGTTACGTATAAGAGTGTACGTATGTATGCCACCGACTATACAGTTAGAACTTTCTGTTAGCAATAGTAAGGACATATGGAACGTGCATGCATCATGAATCATTCATGCATTCCTTATGCACTACTCAATTCTTATAATTCTGAAACTATATCTAGTTACCTTCCCTTGTAATTAATCTTCCCTTACTGGCACTCCTACCTTGTTGTGGAGGGTGCTAAGTTCAGTGGGATATGAGGAACCACCTCAGTACACTTGGACAGAGGCTAAGCACGCAGGATCTTTACCTTGGGTAGATGTCCAAATTACAGTTCGTCCTTGTCCAAATAACCCACAGTCGCTAGGTTGGATAGTAGAGTCTGATGGTCAAACTCCTTGGGAGGGTGCCCAAGTAGCAGCCTTTGAAGTGCTGTTAGAAATCTGCCAGGACTATGGTGATGAGCTAGTGAATGGCCCAGCTGTATCTTTTCCTAGAGTTAGTGTAACTGACACCTTTGTGTCCCAAATTGGAACTGAGTCCCTGGAGCTGAGAGAAACCATACTAGGATATAGCTCTAGCCCAGCCATGAGTGCCATGCTGGCGGTACATAAGTTGTACTATGTACGCCAAGACACCTACATAGAAGCCATGCTAGCGCTTCAGCAAGCTCAAGTTGGGCAGCGCAAACTGCGCAAGCGCGTGCGCAAGCACCGCAAGGCCTTTAGCGATGCACAAGCTGAAATTCAAAACTATCATACCCCTTTGCTAGCCTGCCGCAACCAAGTTGAAAATGTAGTTAGAGAGCGCAATGAGGCACAAGCTCGCATGATGCAAATGACTAGAGAGCAAGATGAGGCTATGCGCTTGGCTGAAAATAGAGAAGCTTCTAGAGTTAGAGCTTTGTTCCATGCTGAGATTAGAGAGGAAGGGCTGATCACTAGGATTGCTGAGCTGCAGTTAGATGTCCATCGCCTAAATAATATCATAAATCCTATCCCACACCCTGTTCCCTTTAATCATGAAGAAGCTCCCAGTGAGGAAGAGCAGGATGATGGCATAATTTCTAATGGAGAATCTGAAAAAGAACTGTAGTGCTGCAATGGTTTCCATATTTATGTACAAATTCCCAACTCTTTATGTAATGGACATGTAATCTGAATTTCCAGTGAGACTCTATATATTTGGCCATGGTGCCCTTCCTGTAAGACTTAAGTGTGGCAGTGACTCTGTGTAACCCTATGCACTTATTTGTGATGCTCCATGTTTATGTTGAGCTTAAATAATTTCCAGCATTGTCTTTAACCATTGTGAAATATGGTTGTGAATGATCGCAAGAATAACCATTGTCGTGGATGAGGTTCCCTTGTTGTACATGGATTATTGTGCCTTGTATTATGTGAATTTACTTCATTAAATTCCGTATGGCTGCAGTCAAGATTCATGGCAATTATATCTGTTTTCCTAACCGGTCACTTGGTATGCCTTGTGCAAATGGCTTGCAATACTCGCTCCGGTCACAATGAGGTGCCGGCACCACCACCTCCTCCTCCGCCTACGCCTGCTGAGCTCCTAGCAACTCTTGTTGAGGGCCAGTGGATGCTCAATGAAGCTATGCAGACTATGGCACAACAGAACCGGGGTGGTCGCCATGCCCGCCAAGGCGGAGAAGCGAATCAATATAGCAACTTCAAGGATTTTAAGGACACAAAGCTGTTGGGTATTTTAAATGCAAATAGAAAAATCCGCAAGCGCACGGATACCGATGTAGCCTTCACCCGAGAGTATTCTAGAGTATCGATTTTCCACAGGGAACGTGAGTTTACTAATTAAGATCCAAGATCGCCCAAGGATAACTATATAATTATTTTTGGTGGGAAGAGAGGAAGTTTCCTGAGAGTTCTCTAGTTGATCTAAGAATCAAGAATTACTTCAAGATTATCTATTTTGGGACATCAGAACACTAACCACAGAAAGAGATGAGAAGGGGGCTAGGAAGCTCCGACTACGGTCCTACAAACACCGATCCGAACGAGGTGGAATACGTCGACCGTTAGGGCTGTCACTACCCTAAGGCTACCACAACAATCCGCAGGATTGGGTGCAATTCCAGGTAATTGCAAGACTAAACACCACGTCTAATCTATTAATTACTACTCTAATGTTTCAAAGATTAGAGCACTTGATGCAAGCGGGAATCCAATAAATAACTTGAATGTAAATAAAAGTAATAAACGAACACAGGAATTATGAGTTGAAGAACCTGGGGAACGACGAAGAACGAACCAGTTGCTGCAAAAGTACAATGTTGAGGAAGATCCGACAGACCCGGCTCCTCCTTCGCTCTCCTCTTCTCTCTCCCTATTTTCTAGATTACAACTAGAACTAACTAGAACTAGAACAAGAGGAACTAGAACTAGAACTAGATCTAGATGAACTAGAGGTAGAACTAGAAGAACTAGAGGGATCCTCTCTACATGGATGAAGAATTGAAACCCTAGCTTTTATTCTGTAGAAGAGGTATGATCTCCAGGGGCTAGGGGGTCTGGTTTTATAGTCCCTTCAAGTGAATCTGGGCCGTCGGATCAAACCGACATTAATCGCACGGTTTTCCTTGATCCTTTAGGTCGGTGGAGCATAATCCGCGAAACGTGTCCAGATTGGGCACAGTAGCTGGGCGGGCGCCCAGGAGAGTAGGGCGGGCGCCCTGCCTCCGAGCCCGATTGCCTTCCCGTTCAGTCCCGTGGCTTCTGGAGTCTTCTAGATGATAGAAAATTGTGCGGCACGTTAATATTTCTATGTAAACCCGACGTGTGGGCCTTTCCTCCGTATTTCCTGATAACCCCCAGCAGAAATAGACAAACACCAAAACTCGTGGAATTCTGTGAGATAAAACCCTAAGTCTAGGTGTTGGTTGCATTTAGATCCGTTTCCATGATTAGTTGATGGTTAAATGTGAGCATTAAGGACCGTCAACAAGCTCCCCCAAGCTTAACCTTTGCTCGTCCCAGAACAAAGATGAACTCAAGAATTTCTGCAGTGGTTTCAATACATGCGTTCAAACAAGATCTCATTTCTGGGTTAGGGTAAACTGTTAAGATTTAAATTTACTCATTTTACCTTTCACCATGGGGCTTTTAACCGTCACTTGTGTCTTGAGCAGTTAAAAGATAGAACGGTCTAGTCAAGCACCATGTCTCTTGTTCTTCGATTAACTATAGCTCTGGAGTTTTTGCAGATTTTCAAATAAAACTCAGAGATTCCTTGTATGACTCTCTCTAGCCTCTCTTTTGTGGTATTTCTGGATCCTTACCAAGGCAGTGATGGTATATGCCTTCTATCAAAGTATGTGGTATTTGTGGTATAAGGCATAGTGGCATTGCCTTCTCTCTCACCCTACTCTAATAAGGCTTTTGATATCTGGCGCTCATAGGTGGGAGACAGCTAATACATACTTACAAGACATTTATTGCATAGTCAAACCATGGATCCAGAAGAACAAGTCAATAAGTCAAATCAAGATGTGCATGTGTGGCAAATGAATGGTGCATGGTAATGATGGTGATAACAATGGTGAAAGTCTAATTCTACTTTTGCTCTTTTGAGAGGATACATACCTTTCTTGCACTTTTGAAACTTTTGGGGAGAATGAGATGCTCTATATTTTTTTCTTTCCTCTCAGGTGGGTATCTTGTACCCCTAATTCTACTGTCGGACACTTGTCCATTTTTACCTCTCGTCTCACTTTTTCTTTTCTTCGAGGTTCCGGGCACTTGCCCCTTTTTATTTCCTCGTATTTATTTTGTTTTCTCTCTCTTTTTTTAGAGCACTCGCCTCCTGAAATAATATAGCAAGTGGTAGTAACCAAGATAACTTGAGCATTTTTTTCACAGGGAAAAACAAAAATAGGAGAATGTTTCTGGCTATTCTCTCCCGGATTAGGAGTAGAATATTTTTGGGTGGTTCTGGAGATGGAAATGGATGGATATATGTGGATGGTACTTCTGGAGTAGAAGTAGCATGTGTGAGTGAACGTGCAAGTGAATCTTGATTTAACCACATGACAAGCTCCTAAGGGTCTACACAGCTTGACCACACTCAATGCTCATAAGCAGTAAAAAGTAAATGTGTGGTTCATAGTCTAACAGGCATGTTTATATGGTTGTGGTAGGAATTTAAACTCTCATCATAGAGGAACTCATCATGCAACATTTTAAAGATAAAATTCTCCAGAATTCTAGCATCTCTAGGAACAGATAAACAACAGCTCAACCTTCCCATATCATATCCGTTAACGACTTAGACTTCAGATCAAGTACTCTTCCCACAAGTTCAGGTTTAGAGCAAATTAATAACAGCCAGGCCTAAACTTGAGAGAGAGATTTCAATTTTGAGAACTAGTCATGGCAGAGCAACTATTCATCATTTCCATGTGAGAGCTTATCATGATGGTTCATAGCAGACTTTATTTATTTATTTATTTAGCAAACTAAGCAAAGATATATATAAGCACAAAATCTTTATTTGGGTTTCGATGATTATGCATCATTTTATTATTAGTGTAAAGTATAAACGTGAGTAGAATACTTAGTTGGATAAATGGGGGTGCTATCCCCCAAGCTGGATTTTGACGTAATTTCTTCTGATGTAGCCAGCAGGTGGCGGAGGTATGTCGGCAGCACCATGACAGTGATTAGGATGTCCATCGTCTGCTAGTCTTCTTTGATCCTTGAATTCTATGGAGCTCAAATAAACAACAAAGCTTTGTGGAACTAGTTAAGTGTTAGCATAAATATCTAGCCTTTATCATGTTGAGCCTCCTCAATAAATGTTACTCATTAGTAGGATCATAATTTTATTTTTATAATTTTATTTTTATAGGGCAGGAATATATTTATTTCATTTTTATGCCACCACAGTGAATGTACTTATGGGTTTTATGCCATGAGCATACTCGCATGGGGCTTACTATCTTCAACATTTTTATTTTCTTTTCAAGATGATGTGAACCTGATTAACTAAGCAAACTATTTTAAATAATTGAAAGAAAAAAGATAACTACCAAGTTTACCACTTGGCAAGGCGTTCGGTGTTTTTAAGTCCTCCGAACGGGACTCTCCGTTTCCTGAGTCATTCTGGGATTCGCTGGATGGCGTAGTCGGTGGTTCCGACGGTGCTTCCTCTTCGTGTATAACTATCTTCTCTTTCCACACCTGACTCGGTGCTACGGTCTCCTCAGGACAGTTCTGTTCAAGTTGTATGTCTTCAGACCTTACAACTTCTCCTTCATAGTCTACTCATCCGTCCTTGATGATTTTGCCTTCTCTGGTTGCGGTTGCGCCGTCTCCTTCTTGTCCCGACCTGCTTAGAGTCTTCAACTATATAGTTAGGGTCAGTAAAATAGTGGCGTACCTTCTCAGAGGTGAAGTGCATGCGGACTTCTCGGGTTCCAATGTAGATGATTGCTTTAACGGTGCTGAGGAACGGTCTCCTAAGGATGATGGAGGATCATACTTGTCTTCTCTCATGTCAATAACCTTCAATCTTTCAGAATGTCTGATCTGCCATCTGGAGCTGAATGTATGTTGGTTGTAGGGACATGGTTCCATGCAGGAGCTGATAAGTGACTGCGGCCATTATGTTGACGTTAGATCCGATGTCGTAGAGTGTCTTCTGAAAAGAATATCCGTTGATTGTTCACTCGATGCTTGGGACACCAGGGTCATCCTTCTTGATCAAGAAAGGTGACTTGAGTTGACGATCTTGACCTGCTTGAGCTGCAGTGACCATCTTAGCTGACTCGGTACACATTTGCTTGTTCTTGTTCCTCCTGTTGGTCCTCTTCCTTGGTTCATGTTGGGATTGCTCTGGGATTTGTGTAGTCTTGTTTCTTGAAGGAAAACATCTCCTTCTTCCCCTTGATGTAGAAACTGATCTTCGCAGCACTAGCGTAGATGACAGCTCCCGAGGTGTTCAGGAATGGCTTCCCCTAGGTATAATGTTGACGCTGGAGCCAAAGTCGCAGAGTGCTTCTAGGAAGTCCACCATGCCGATGGAGATCGGGATGACGGGGCATCCTAGATTGTCTCTCTTGACCGGCAGAATGTCAGTAATTACTTTCACAATGGGGTTACTCCAGTAGTTACGTCCTCAAGCATCTCAGGGCAGTGATTGCCTGAGTGTCCAGTATCTCCAGTGTGTTTGTGCTCGTAGATCTAGCTTCTTCACTAGGTGGAGTCTGGGAGTTGTAAAAGTCCTTCATATTTTACTCGAAGTGTACCTGCTCATAGACAAAGCAGAGATCAAGTGCATGAGCCCTGTTGGTGGAAAACACCAACAGAACCAAAAGTGTATTTGTTCTTCTCTAACCTCAAGCATAGTGAGCAAGACAAGGCTGATAGATAATAAGATCATGAGTGTAGCATTTAAAACATTTGTCAGATCAGATCACTCAACCTAATGGAAAGATAATCTATCTATACTTATGTTGTTTTTTTTATATATATCTTCCAAAGATTGAGTGTGCAACATTTTAGCTCATATGATTAAGAGTGTGGGATCACAAAGGTGGAAGGACTAAACATGTTGAATCGACCGGGTTGGTTAATCTAAAGTTGTAAATCATACATATTTGTCTCTTTTATTCATGTGAACGCCAGAACCAAGGAGAAGCTTATAGAAGTGATAGTCAAGTACCTTAAGATGTTACCTTACTTGAAGAGTGATGGTACAGTATCACCTTGTGGAAGCTTTTCTCTCTTAGCGGTTCTGCATCGTGTTTGTGGCACCCTCCATGGATCATCTCTTGTGAGCTATGCCTTCCTTGTGTAAATTGTTAAACTTCATGTGTGTCTCTCCTTGTCTCCAATGTGAGTTTATCTCAGGACTTCCCAGGTCGATATTGAAAGTTTTCTTTTTTTTCTGCAGGGGTTAGTCTGACAAAATATACCAATGTCTACACAAGCAGTTTTTAGTTCAATAACCAAACTAGACTCCATATCTAATTAGATTAAGGAAGGCTGTTTAACCTAAGCACCATGCTTAATTTAAAAACCAATAGAAGTATGTACAATACTTCCAAACTAACACTTACTAGGATAAACAAAGGTAGCGTGATGGCTTTTATAGAGATCTACTCAAGTGGAGATGAAGTAGTGTGATTACTATTTAACAAATTGAGCATGTCTCAAAGATAGGGACAACCAACATAGCAACATGGCAAAGAATGTTTTTATGTAAAGTACTCCCCCAAGCTTGAATTTTTGCAAAATTCAAGTTTGGATGAATTTAATTCAATGTTGTATGATGATTGGTTGGACATACCTTGTGCTTGTCATTCATCCGATCTTCTTGCTCCAATCCTAGAAAGGTTAGTGACAAGAATACCCGAAGGAATATTTTTACAATTATCCTTATATGCTCAACACACAATGTAATGTTGCAAATAATTAAAAGCTCATGTTACAATCTGATCAGTGCTTGTTTCAGGACACTAAGCTTGTCCTTGGGAAACCATCAATTTATGTCAGTGAAGTGGTTTCCCCTCCAACACTGACCTATATCAAGATCAACACAACGAGATCTACAATATTTCTTATAGACATATGCATCGACAACCGCCCTTTAAAGTTTTCATAAATAGGAAGGAAGAGGGGGTTGGGGATCTCGAATGCGGTGATGTTGGAGAGACCAATGGATTGTGAAGATGTTGCATATGAGCATGGAGTAAATGAAGTGGCTATGAAATAAATTCCATGCTCATTAATGCTTAGAGTGAAATCCATGTGGTATGGTGAAAGTGATAAGGTGAGTGTGGTAAAAAAAGGAAAAGAAAAAGGATACACGGACAACTTGGTTCGAAACTAGCACAGCTACCGTTCCCCGGCAACGGTGCCAGAAAGCTTGTTGGGTATTTTAAACGCAAACAGAAAAATCCGCAAGTGCACGGATACCGATGTAGCCTTCACCCGGGAGTATTCCAGAGTATCGATTTTCCACAGGGAACGTAAGTGTACTAATTAAGATCCAAGATCGCCCAAGGATAACTATATAATTATTTTTGGTGGGAAGAGAGGAAGTTTCCTGAGAGTTCTCTAGTTGATCTAAGAATCAAGAATTACTTCAAGATTATCTATTTCGGGACATCAGAACACTAATCACAGAAAGAGATGAGAAGGGGGCTAGGAAGCTCCGACTACGGTCCTACAAACACCGATCCGAACGAGGTGGAATACATCGACCGTTAAGGCTGTCACTACCCTAAGGCTACCACAACAATCCGCAGGATTGGGTGCAATTCCAGGTAATTGCAAGACTAAACACCACGTCTAATCTATTAATTACTACTCTAATGTTTCAAAGATTAGAGCACTTGATGCAAGCGGGAATCCAATAAATAACTTGAATGTAAATAAAAGTAATAAAAGAACTCAGGAATTATGAGTTGAAGAACATGGAGAACGACGAAGAACGAACCAGTTGCTGCAAAAGTACAATGTTGAGGAAGATCCGACAGACCCGGCTCCTCCTTCGCTCTCCTCTTCTCTCTCCCTATTTTCTAGATTACAACTAGAACTAACTAGAACTAGAACTAGAGGAACTAGAACTAGAACTAGATGAAATAGAACTAGATCTAGATGAACTAGAGGTAGAACTAGAAGAACTAGAGGGATCCTCTCTACTTGGATGAAGAATTGAAACCCTAGCTTTGATTGTGTAGAAGAGGTATGATCTCCAGGGGCCAGGGGGTCTGGTTTTATAGTCCCTTCAAGTGAATCTGGGCCGTCGGATCAAACCGACATTAATCGCATGGTTTTCCTTGATCCTTTAGGTCGGTGGAGCATAATTCGCGAAACGTGTCCTGATTGGGCACTGTAGCTGGGCGGGCGCCCAGGAGAGTAGGGTGGGCACCCTGCCTCCGAGCCCGATTGCCTTTCCGTTCGGTCCCGTGGCTTCTGGAGTCTTCTAGATGATAGAAAATTGTGCGGCACGTTAATATTTCTATGTAAACCCGACGTGTGGGCCTTTCCTCCGTATTTCCTGATAACCCCCTGCAGAAATAGATAAACACCAAAACTCGTGGAATTCTGTGAGATAAAACCCTAAGTCTGGGTGTTGGTTGCATTTAGATCCGTTTCCATGATTAGTTGATGGTTAAATGTGAGCATTAAGAACCGTCAACAAAAGCCACCGCTCTTCAAGGAGGCCGCTGAACCTCTGGAAGCTGATGAATGGCTTAACAGTCTCGAGCAGAAGTTCCGCTTGTTGAGGGTGATAGAAGAACTGAAGGCGGAGTATGCAGCACACCAGTTGGAAGGCAAAGCAGATGTCTGGTGGAGTCATTATAGGACCAGCTTGCCTGCCAATGCTGTTGTGACCTGGGATTAGTTCAAAATTGCTTTCAGGAACACCAATATTCTGGAAGGCTTAATGACTATCAAGCATACCGAGTTCATGAACTTAACTCAGGGAACCAAATGTTTGACTGAGTATCTTCATGCTTTCAATAACTTGTCTCGCTATGCTCCTGAGTTTGTTGATACTGAGGTCAAGAAGCTTGCTAGTTTCAAGAGGGGACTGGGACCCAAGCTGTCCAAGAACATGGGTGGTAACAAGAGTACCACCTTCAATGAGTTTGTGAGTGATGCGTTGACCCAGGAGAACTCCAATGCTATTTATGCCGTGTCCAAGAACCGCAAGAGGGCCTATGAGGCAGGTGCTTCGTAGTCTAAGGCTCCGGTGACAAGCAAGCCGGCCTATCGCACGTCCAATGTTGTGCTAAGGTACAGGCCGCCGCAGAAGAAGTCAAATGTGAAGACGGGAGTTCGCAAGTCCTTCACAGTTGCTCTTCCCAGGGGTGCTACAGGTCAAGGGAGCCCCAAAACTCCCCCTGATAACCGTCTCTGCTTCAATTGCAAACAAGTGGGTCACTGGGCAAGGGATTGCCCTTGTCCTAGGAGGACTTCTGCAGCTGGGGTTACTACTCGTCACAGCCGAGTGCACTATACCACCATTGAAGAAATCCCCAAAGGTGAAGTGGTCACGGCTGGTATGTTTCTTGTCAATGACCACCCTGCAGTCGTCTTGTTTGATTCTGGAGCTTCGCATTCATTTATGAGTCAAACATTCGCATCTAAGCATGGACAGCATGTAATTGATCTTGACAGTGGAAAATTTTGCAGTAGTGCTGCTGGTAATCAAATCTCTACAAATCAATTAGTGAGGGATGTACATATTGCCATTGAAGGGCGTAGTTACTCAGCAAATCTTGTAATTTTATCGGGCTTGGGAATAGATGTTATCCTAGGGATGAAGTGGATGAGTGACCATGGAGTATTAATAGACACCTGAACACGGGTGATCATGTTGATGAGCCTGATAGTAAAGAAGCTTTCTTAGTTCAACTTCCTAGAAGCAACGACATCCGTCACGCTACTAATGCTATTAGACCGCTCATTCTGGCAGAGATTCCGGTAGTGTGTGAGTTTCTGGATGTCTTTCCAGAGGATCTGCCCGGGTTGCCCCCGGACAGGGACATAGAATTTAAAATTGATCTAATTCCGGGTACCGCACTTATCTCTAGAAGACCATATTGAATGCCACCCAATGAATTGGCAGATTTGAAGAAACAGTTGCAAGAACTCCTGGAGAAAGGTCTTATTCGGCCTAGCTCTTCTCCATGGGGTTGTCCGGCTCTCTTTGTCAAGAAGAAGGACAAGTCTCTACGTATGTGTGTAGACTATCGTCCACTGAATGACATAACTAACAAAAACAAGTATCCTCTGCCGCGCATTGATATCCTGTTTGATCAATTGGCTAAGGCGAAGGTATTCTCAAAAATTGATCTGAGATCCGGGTATCATCAAATCAAGATCCGACCCAAAGACATTCCTAAAATGGCTTTCTCTACCAGGTATGGGTTGTATGAGTATCTAGTCATGTCCTTTGGTCTGACTAATGCCCCTGCTCATTTCATGTACCTGATGAATTCAGTGTTCATGCTTGAACTGGATAAGTTTGTGGTATTGTTCATCGATGACATATTGGTATATTCTAAAAATGCCCAAGACCATGAGAAACACCTTCGGATTGTACTCACTAGATTGCGAGAACATCAGCTCTATGCCAAGTTCAGCAAATGTGAGTTTTGGCTGAAGAAACTGCCTTTCCTAGGCCATATTTTATCTGAAGACGGTATTTCTGTTGACCCATCAAAGGTGCAGGAGGTCCTAGACTGGAAGGCCCCGACTTCAGTGCATGAGGTTCAGAGTTTTCTCAGTCTAGCTGGATATTATCGTTGTTTTATTCTAGACTTCTCCAAAATAGCCAAGCCTGTGACCAAGCTACTGCAAAAAGATGTAAAATTTGTGTGGTCTCAGGAGTGTGAAGTCGCTTTCACTACTTTATGCCATTTGTTGACCACTGCTCCTGTTTTGGCACAGCCTGACATTGAAAAGCCATTTGATGTCTTTTGTGATGCATCTGGCACTGGCCTAGGTTGTGTACTTATGCAAGAAGGATGAGTCATTGCTTATGCCTATCGGCAGCTGAGGACGACTCATGATCTAGAATTAGCAGCAGTTGTACACGCATTGAAACTCTGGAGACATTATCTGTTGGGTAATCTATGTCACATTTATACTGACCAAAAGAGTCTCAAATATATCTTCACTCAGCCTGAGCTAAACATGAGACAAAGAAGGTGGTTGGAATTAATAAAGGACTATAATCTGGAAGTACACTATCATCCAGGCAAAGCTAATGTTGTAGCCGACGCTCTTAGCCGCAAACAACATGTTGGACCTCTCCTAGAGGAAGGTTTCAACTTATTGCACCCTGTGGTCCTCCACAATATTGTAGTCAGCTGTTCTTTAGAGAGTCAAATTATAGAGCTCCAAAAGACTGACCCTGGTATCTTCCATATCAAGAGAAAAATGAAAGAGCAAGACACAAAGCATTTCAGGGTAGATGAGAAAGGTGTACTATGGTTTGACGATCGTCTAGTTGTACCTAAAGACCGTGAACTACACAACAAAATTCTAGATGAAGCTCATTCTTCCGAGTTATCCATTCATCCTGGTAGTAGCAAAATGTATCAAGATTTGAAACCTCATTTCTGGTAGACAAAGATGAAGAAGGAGATAGCAACTTATGTTGCTAGGTGTGACACTTGCTGCAGGGTAAAGGCAGTTCACCTTAAGCCTTCAGGTTAATTGCAACCCTTGTCGATTCCGGGTTGGAAGTGGGAAGAAATTAGCATGGATTTCATTATTAGACTTCCCCCTACTCAAAAAGGACACAACTCTATTTGGGTTATTGTTGACTGTTGACGGTCCTTAAGTATCAAATTTAATAATCAAATAAACAAAGAAAAGGATCCAAATGCAACAGATATCCAGACTTAGGGTTTTATCTGATAGAATTCCATGAGTTTTGGTGTTTGTCTATTTTTGCATAGGGTTATCAGGAAATACGGAAGAAAGGCCCACACGTCGGGTTTACATAGAGATATTAACGAGCCGCGCAATTATCTTACATCTAGAAGGGTCCAGAAGCCACGGGAACGAAGCGGAGGCAGAACGGGTCCTGGCCCAGGGCGCCCGCCCTAGAGACCAGGGCGCCCACCCCCCTTTGGTGCCCAATCAGAGTCCTCTTCGGGGATCACGCTCCACCGACCTAAAGGATCAAGGATAATCGTTCAATCAATGTTGGTTTGATCCGACGGCCCACAGAGACCAGCCATAGACCATGGGAGTCAACAAGTCCTGCCACTAATTATGATCTGTGTCCGGAGTTGATTGCAATAGGTCAAAACCAACCCTTTTCTATAGCCAATGTCCTATCTTTTAATCAAGAAGATAATGAACTTTTAGCTACACCTAGGGAATCTGTTAATCTTTCTATAAATTCTGGTTTAAACCTAGCCCTACAAGACCATGTTTTTTCTCGATATTTTCACATTGGTCTTAATCATATAACATTTGGTAGAGTCTTTCTTTCTTTATCTATTAGTAAAGGAAGGTATGTCTTCATTTGTGGACATCCTTCTTGCACTAGTCTTCATAAAAAATTCCTAGAGATAGAGAAGGAATCATCTCCCAGACAAGGAAAGGAAGTTTCAATAGCCGATTTCCAATCATTTCAATCCCATGATTCGGCTATCCAACCCAAACTAGTAGTGCTCCAAAATCATTTAAGGGAAGAAGAAATTCTACCTTTGGAAATTCATTTTGGGATGAGCTTAAACTTCCTGCTTTATAAGAGACCTTTGAGTGCATATAGTTTGAACCTTCCTAAGAAGGGATCTCTTAGAAAGCATCTCAAATACAATCTCTTTGATGGACATCTAGAAAGACTCAAGGATGGCATCTTAAGTGATGCAATAGAAAGAGAACGAAGCCATTTAGAAGATAATCTCATCTTCTCCCCTTCTACACCCACTTTTGATGACTCATTCGGACCTATCTTTAAACCCATCCTTAAGCTTAATAATTTTTACTATGCTCTTTCTCTTGAACCTCCCGATGATCCTATGAATCTCTCTAGACATCCCATGCATAAGAGTCACCAAGACCACAAGGAGGATCGAGAAGAGCAACATCAATGGCTAGAGGGCATTAAAAATCCATGTGCTATCACCATTGAATGGATGGATAAAACAAACTTGAGAGACAATCCGAGAGGAACTTCAAGCATTCATGAAGAATCATCCTTGGAGTTTGAGAATGAGAGCAACATTAATGAGCATGGAATTTATTTCATAGCCACTTCGTTTACTCCATGCTCATATGCAACATCTTCCCAATCTTTTGGTCTCTCCAACATCACCACATTTGAGATCTCCAACCCCCATTTCCTTTCTATTTATAAAAACATTAAAAGGGCGGTTGTCGATGTATATGTCTATAATAAATATTACAGATCTCGTTGAGTTGATCTTGATGTAGGTCAGCGTTGGAGGGGAAACCACTTCGCCGACATAATTTGATGGTTTCCCAAGGACAAGCTTAGTGTCCGAAAACAAGCATTTATGAGATCGTAACATGAACTTTTAATTATTTGTAACATTGCCTTGTGCATTGAGCATATAAAGATAATTGTAGAAATATACCTTCCGGTATTCATGCCACTAACCGTTCTAGGACTGGAGCAAGAAGATCCGAGGAATGACAAGCACAAGGTATGCCCAACACATCATCATGCAACATTGAATTAAATTCATCCAATCTTGAATTTTGCAAAATTCAAGCTTGGGGGAGTACTTTACATAAAACATCCTTTGCCATGTTGCTATGTTGGTTGTCCCTACCTTTGAGACATGCTCAATTTGTTAAATACTAATCACACTACTTCATCTCCACTTGAGTAGATCTCTATAAATGCCCTCATGCTACCTTTATTTGCTTTAGTATATGTCTAGGTTTGGAGTAGTTTCATTTATCTCTTAATTAAGCATGGTGTTTAGTTTAGGAATGATGATCTTACTTCAAAGGGATTTTAAATTAAGCATGGTGCTTAGGTTAAAATGCTCTCCTAAAATCAAATGAGACGTGGAGTCTAGGTTGATTTTTGAGCCAATAGTATGCTATAGTAGATATTGGATACTTTGTTGGAGTAACCCCTGCAGGAAAACTTTCAATATCAGCAAGGGAAGTCCTGAGATACAAACTCACATTGGAGACAAAGGAGACACATGAAGTTTAATGATTTGCATAAGGAAGACATAGCTCATTCATCATCGAGAGATGATCCATGGAACGAGACAAAGAGTGCCAACATTGAATTAAATTCATCCAAACTTGAATTTTGCAAAAATTCAAGCTTGGGGGAGTACTTTACATAAAAACATTCTTTGCCATGTTGCTATGTTGGTTGTCCCTATCTTTGAGACATGCTCAATTTGTTAAATAGTAATCACACTACTTCATCTCCACTTGAGTAGATCTCTATAAAAGCCATCACGCTACCTTTGTTTATCCTAGTAAGTGTTAGTTTGGAAGTACTGTACATACTTCTATTGTTTTTTAAATTAAGCATGGTGCTTAGGTTAAACAGCCTTCCTTAATCTAATTAGACATGGAGTCTAGTTTGGTTATTGAACTAAAAACTGCTTGTGTAGACATTGGTATATTTTGTCAGACTAACCCCTGCAGAAAAAAAAGAAAACTTTCAATATCGACCTGGGAAATCCTGAGATAAACTCACATTGGAGACAAGGAGAGACACACATGAAGTTTAACAATTTACACAAGGAAGGCATAGCTCACAAGAGATGATCCATGGAGGGTGCCACAAACACGATGCACAACCGCTAAGAAAGGAAAGCTTCCACAAGGTGATACTGTACCATCACTTTTATAAGCTCTCCTTGGTTCTGGCATTCACATGAATAAATAGACAAACATAAACCAACCCAATTAATTCAACATGTTTAGTCCTTTAATCTTTGTTCTTAGTACTACCTTCGTGATCCCACACTCCTAATCATATAAACTAAAATATTGCACATTCAGTCTTTGGAAGATATAAACATAAGATAGATTATCTTTCCACTAGGTTGAGAAATCTGATCTAACAAATATTTTAAATGCTACACTCATGATCTTATTATCCATCAACTTTGTCTTGCTCACCATGCTTAAGTTTAGAGAACAACAAATACACTTTTGGTTCTGTTGGTGTTTTTCACCAACAGAGCCCATGCACTTCATCTCTGCCTTGTCTCTATGAGCAGGTACACTTCGAGCATAATACGAAGGAGTTTTACAACTCCCAGACTCCACCAAGTGAAGAACTTGGATCTACGAGCACAAACACACTAGAGATATTGGACACTCAGGCCATCACTGCCTTGAGATGCTTGAGGACGTAAACTACATCAACAACAACAACTACTACTACAACTGTCCTCAACAAAATCAAGACTTCATGGTGATAGAGACTGGTACTGATGAGAGGGCACCCATCATCCTTTTGAGACCGTAGCACCGAGTCAGGTGTGGAGAGAGAAGATAGTTATACACGAAGAGGAGGCGCCGCTGGAACCACCGACTACGCCATTCAGCGAATCCCAGGACGACTGAGAAAACGGAGAGTCCCATTCGGAGGACTTAAAAATACCGAACGCCTTGCCAACAGGTAAACTTGGTAGTTATCCTTTTCCCTTCAATTATTTACAATAGTTTGCTTAGTTAATCAGGTTCATGCTATCTTGAAAAGAAAATAAAAAATGTTAAAAATAGTAAGCCCCATGTGAGTAGACTTGTGGTTTAAGAACCCATAGGTATATTGACTGTGGTGGCATAAAATAAATATGTTTTCATCTTACAATAAAAATATAAAAATAATAAGTGCATGATCCTGCTAAATAAATAACATTTATTGAGAAGGCACAACATGATAAAGGCTAGATATTTATGCTAACACTTAACCAGTTCCACAAAGCTTTGTTGTCTGTTTGAGCTCCACAAAATTCAAGGATCAAAGAAGGCTAGCAGACAGAGGACATCCTAATCGCTGTCAGGGTTCTGCCAACATTCAAATACACCTCCGTCACTTGCTAGCTACATCAGAAGAAATTACGTCAAAATCTAGCTTGGAGGAGAGCACCCCCATTTATCCACCTAAGTGTTTCTACTTGCATTTATACTTTACTCAAATAATAAAAAGATGCATAATCATAAAAAACCCAAATAAAGAGTTTGTCCTTTTATATATATCTTTGCTTAGTTTGCTAAATAAATAAATAAATAAAGTTTGCTATGAACCCTTATGATAAGCTCTCACATGGAAATGATGAATAGTTGCTCTGCCATGACTAGTTCTTAAAATTGAAATCTCTCTCAAGTTTAGGCATAACTGTTATGAATTAAGATTTGTTCTAAACATGAACTTGTGGGAAGAGTACTTGAACTAAAGTCTATGTCGTTAACGGATATGATATGGGAAGGTTGAGCTGTTGTTTATCTGTTAATAGAGATGCTAGAATTTTTGAGAATTTTATCTTTTAAAATCTTTAAAATATTACATGATGAGTTCCTAAGTACTCGATGGGAACATAGTAACTTCACCTGCAACAAGATGGGATAAACCCTGAGTACTCGAATGTACTCAGTTAGACTTACCCGACAGGAGAGAAAATAAAAGGCTCTCAAGGATATGCAAGGCTTTTTGGTGGAGTTGGTTGGATAGCATAACTTTGCCAAAAAGAGCATTACTATCATGAGTCCTTACTTTCAACCTTTTAGTCAATATTTTAGCATCAAGTTCAATTAAGCTACCATAGCTAGATTTTGCACCTATTCTATTGTTGACACTAGCTAACACCACTTAGATACTAGGTTGTCATCCGCAGCATGGTGCCAGAGTGTACAAAGGTATTTATAAATGTGAAGGCTCTCTAGAAAATAATCTATTCTATCTGCAAGCACATAGATAAAACACCTCATTGTAGCATTTCACCAGGATAAGTATTCCAGGTATCATTATTTATAATTTTGCTTAAGAGAACAAGGGACGAAATTAAGATAAGGATTAAATCTATCAAGGCATAGACTAGAGATAAACTTGCAAGAACATGATTACTAATGGGAAACTCGTCACACAGTCACTTACTTTCGCAGGGGGTAAACCATAAAGATAATGATAATGAGTTATAAGTTCAAGGGTAAATAACACAGCGATTAGAAAATAGACTACTCCTCATATATGTAGGTGATGTCGGATTAGCTAGATAATTGATTCTAAGTTATCTACTATGTACTAAGTCATAATCTACTCTAGTTATCTACAAGATCATGTATAGCATAAAAGACTCTTTATTCATGTATAAGGAACATTGCTAAAGTAAATCAGAACATCGCATGACTTACTCCGCAATACAAGTTCTGCCTGTCCTATCATCAGAGGGTGGACAATATAAGAATCAACAAAGCTGTCACTATCGCGAACTACCACATGACCCGGCCAATAGGATACATTTGCATGTAAATAACATCTAAGCACCAGGCCCACATGTGATCTACCACTTAACTCCCTCGCGTTGAAAGCTAAGCGCTTTGCAAACTTATACATAAACTCATTATCAATCATAACTATATCAAATATAGAACTAGAGCAAACTAAGATCATAATAAATAGAGACATAATGTAATTAGAACAAAGTATTAGAGAAAGATATGAATAATACCAATCTTTATTACCAAAGATCCGAATCCAGAGTGTCGTGCTCTACTTCTCTAATTGCTATCTAATCAAACCTCTAAACTCGAAGGATTAGGGAGTAGCTAATTCTAATTCTCTGTGGGAGAGAATCTCTAAACCCTAACTTTGATGGCTACCTCTGATAATGATTTCTTCTCTTCTCTTCTCTCCCCTAGGGGTGGAGAGGCCTTAGTTATATAGTCCTTTCAAGTGAATTTGGGACGTTGGATCAAACCGACATTGATTGTATGGTTTAGATTCATCCTTTAAGTCAGTGGAGCTTAGTCCCGAAAGAGAGTCCTGATTAGACTCTAACCCTGGGCGGGCGCCCAAGGGGGGTGGGCGGGCGCCCTGCCCCCGAGCCCGATCGTCTTCTCGTTCGTTCCCGTGGCTTCTGGACTCTTCTAGATTGAGGAAAATTGCACGGCACATAACTATCTCGTTGTAAACATGACATGTGGGCCTTCTCTCCATATTCTCTGATAACCCCCTGCAGAAATAGATAAACACCAAAGCTCGTGGAATTCTGTTAGATAAAACCCTAATTCTAGATGTTCGGTGCATATTGATCATTTTCCATGTTTAGTTGATGGTTAATTTTAGTACTTAAGGACCATCAACAAACTCCCCCAAGCTTACCCTTTGCTCGTCCCTGAGCAAACAGCTAAACTCAGATGGATCAAGAGTTGCTTCGATGATTTCTTTCCTTACAGGCACACATGCTTTTACATAAAAATTCTTCCAGATTAGAGTGAAGTGTCATGGAGCTTAGTACCTACACTCGAGTCTTAAGTAATCAAAAGACAAAATAATTAAGTCAAGCACTATTCCTCCTGTCTATACTTCACCTTTGTTCTAGAGTTTTGCATAAGTTAAAAATAAAACTCAGAGTTCCCAGCAATGATCTCTCAAGTCTCTCTATATGTGGTATTTGTGGATCCTTACCAAAATGTCACTTACCTATAACTAATGGAATATTTAAGTGGAGCTCATAGGAGTGAAAAACAGCTCATACATATGTTGTCTAATCGAGCCATGGATCCAAAGGAACTCAGCATATAAGTAAATCAAGATGTGCATGTGTGGTGGAGTTAATGATAGTGATGGTAAAAATGTATAAGTGATGATAAAGCTTACTTCTCATTGCTCCTCATATTGCTATCTCTCCTCTTCTTTGATCTTTGCTTTGGGAGAACATGGGCTATCTCTTTTTTTTCAGGTGGGTAGTAGATACCCCTAATTCTACTGTCGGACACTTGTCCATTTTTTCCGCTCAAGTGGGCATCTTTGTACCCCTAATTGTACTCGGGACATTTGTCCATTTTTGCCTCTCGTCTCACTCTTTTTCTTTCTTTTTCGAGGTACCGGGCACTTGCCCCTTTTTATTTCCTCGCATATTTTTGTATAACCCATGCCTCTTCTGCATTGGATCTTTTTAGAGAGAGAGAATAACAACACTTGGGATAGTGAGTGATAATTTTTAGCAATTTTAATGGATGGCGGTGGTGGGTGTAGTAGATGTGTGCAAGTGAATATCTTAATTTAACCACATGAAAAGCTCCTAAGGGTCTACACAACTCGATCAAACTCAATGTGAATATAGTAAAAGATGTTATAGGAAGTATGGATGTGGTAGGTTGTTTGTTATGCTAGGAACTCATCATGTGATTTCCAAGTTTTTTAAAAATAAATCTCGAGAACTTATTGTAGTAGGAACAAGATAAACAGCAGCTCAAACTTTATATTATGTCCTTCTCTTTCCTAGACTTTAGTTCTTTGCTTTCCAAAGATAGTAATTTTAGTTTTAATAATTTCTGGAAGAACTCTAATATAAATGCTAGGTACTTGTAAGCAAGCAAACAGAGCAACTATTCATCATTTCCATCATGCATTATTTTTTGGTCTTTTATTTTTCTAGAGATTAACACTTAGCAGATAAATAAAGCACACTTATCTACACACTCTTTTTATTTTGTTTTCATGTTTATAAAATGTTGTAAATAAAAGCAAGAAAATATTTATTGAGTTTTCTAAGTTTTTCTTTTTAAGATAAAATAAAACACTAAAACAGAAAAAAATAAATAAGAAGAGCAAATAAAAACTTACTTGATAAATTGGGGAGGAACTCCCCCAAGCTGGATGTTGATGTCGGTCTTACCCGATGTTCCAGAACCGCATCATGGTTGTGATGTTGTCGTTCATTGTTGTTGTAACTTATCTCAGCTCTTGTACTGTAGTGGCGTGGTCCTGGTTCCATTTTTGTTGCTCTTCCAGGAGTCGTCCATGCTCTGCTTGCGTGTTCTGGATGTTGAGGAGGGTGTTGTCGGTACGGCTGAAGAAAGCACTGGCCTCTTGGTAGTAGTCATTCGTGAAAGCGTAGGAGGCGTTGGAGTATTGTCCTGCATCAAATTGGGGTGGAGGTCTGGATCTTGAAGCTCCATAAGGATCAGTGGAGTACCTGCCCGTATGAAAAGGCGGGTTTGTCCACTGGTGATCTTGGCTCTTCGGCCATGTCTCCTGTGTTGGCTCTTGTGGTTGCGCATGTCGAACCCATGGGTCTCGAAGGACTCGGGGGTTGTAGTCGCTATAATGCAGGTGCGCTGCTTCTTCCGGCCCGGGATCAGCTCCAGACCAGGTGCGTTCTCGATGGGTGGTTATCCTTTCAGATGCTACTCGCTATGGAGCTCTCTGGTTCACTGGTGTTGCTGCAATCTCAATCAAAAAATTTTGAACAATGTAGAGGCCAAGGTTTGGGTTAGGTAACCGAATCTTGCCTTTATCATCATATAGCATATACATTATGTTCCCCTCTTTCTTTAACATCCGAGCCTGTCTAAATGTGTCATAGCCATGATAAATTCTTAACTCATCTATGAAGTCCAACGACGAGTTTTCTAGTAAGTGAAGATTAGAGACTAGACGAGTGATAAGTGAAGTACATCCTACTGGTCCCTGAAGACTAGGTACACTAAGCTAATGAGAAACTAAAAGTGTAACAGGTGAAGTGGGTACTTCATTAATAGCAGCATATAAAAGTTGTAAATCTCCTACTCTTACTTTCCTAATATCATCACGATAGAAAAGATTGTACCCAAGCCATTTGTGGAACATCCTAAGAGTGGGGTGTTCCATGTCACTGGTTTGGGCTTGACTATAAAAATTATCTCTAGATATTTCTCTCCAAAACTGGTGTCTCTCAAAGTTAGGTAGGTTGGAGTCAATGTTCAGGATGCATCTTGAAGGGAAACCAAGATGGTCACACAGTTCTCTCTAATATAGCATAATCTCCTGTTTGAACATCTGAAAAACAATTCCCCCCTCATAATATTGTAAAGTGCAAAGAAATTCGAGGGTGCGAAGACGAGAACCCAGCTCAGTTATGTTCCAAAAATTTGTCCAACCTAACATCTGGAAAATTAAATCGAATTCCGTGTCCATACCTGTTTCTTGTAGTAAGATTGGATCAAGAGTAGGGGTGTGAATGAAATCTTTATTCTTTAGTTGCTGATAGACTTCCTTCTCCCTTCAGGTCTTTAGTCCAAGGTCTCCTATCTTGAGAAGGACCTTGAATTGCTCACTAGATGAAGATGATAGAGCTTGTGTAGGCGTTGGATCGACGCTCATCTCTGATGGGTGCGAGGAGTGTCGGGATGAACTCCTTGTACCAATGTTCTTGAGAGCCTTCCCTGCGTTCTTCACTTTCCTGAACATCCTATACACAAAAGTTGGCAAAAACACAACTAGTGGAAAATGTGAGAGAAAATGTTAGTGGTTAGCTGTCCGGAATGTCAGTAGTCCAGGGGTTAGTCGTTCGAGACAAGTTTTTAGTTTGGCAGAACCTCCCCCTCAACAACTTTTACTTCCGCTTGGACAGCGGGATCACTACTTACTAGGTGAAGCTCACTCTCTCACTCAAAAACTTCCAACTTCTTTGCCACTCTTCTCTTCCTCTCTACTCTCTTCTTACTTCACTACAAGAGCTCCTTCTCTGGAAACTGAAACTTGCGTGGTTTTCTGGAATGCTTGTGTGAAGAAGATGAAGGTGGCTATTTATAGGAGAAAGAGGGGGCAGGGCGGGCGCCCTCTATAGGTGGGCGAGCGCCCACTTGTGGTGCCCATCCTGGCTGCCCTTTCTCCAGTCCTTCCTTTGCTTAATTCTTACGCAAAATAATGCATCATGGGTGGTGGTTGGCCAGTGGAAAAGTGCTGGTTAGTTGAGACATGTTGGTGGATCAAATAATGTGATGGGATGTATGTGAGGTGTGGTGTATGACATGTGGGACCCAAGTAGTGTGGGTCATGCTTCTAGAAGATTACTATAATTAAATATAATGCAGGAAAATCTATAAGAATTGAAACTTATTTGAAATGATAATGAAAAATATTTTTTGTGCCTGCACAATAATTAATAAATATGGGTTGTTACACACCACAAATATTATTTATATAGGGCTTTTCATTATTATAATAATGCTATGAATAATATGACTAATGCAAGAATTGATTATGCAAGAATTAATAATGCGGATAAATACCGATTTACCTCTCGGTGAGGGTTTGGGACTTTTAGGTCCCCCAAGCTGGACCTCGAAATCTTTTAATCTTCTGAATTATCTTCCTCCGGAGATGGTGTCTCCAGTGGTTCTTCTTCATGAACTTCCTTCACTATAGGGTCTCTCTCGGGTCTGGGTTTGAATGTGAGGTGTTCTTCTTTTCCGTTTATGTTCAACTTGAGTTCTCCTTTCCCGACATCAATGTGGGCATTGGCGGTGCTTAGAAATGGCCTTCCAAGGATGATGGACACATTTGAGTCAGGACTCATGTCTAGTACTACGAAGTCTACTGGCACTGTAACACCCTAGGTGTTAAGCATGCACTTAGTCTCATAAACTCATCCATAAGCATCATCATCAAGCATAGCATTGCATGAACATGTCCTTCATTCAATTGTGATTTTATGTGCTTTGTTTTATGTGAATTAAATATGGTAAAAATATTATGCTTACTTCTAAATTTCTTGAAATGCCCAAATTAGGTTAAAATATGTGTTAGAAGATTTAAGAGGAATTTTGTGAAATTTTTGGAGCTATAAGAATTGAGAAATGGAATTTATACAAAAATCCCTAAAATGAATTTATTAAAAACCTAGAACATGTTTTAATTTGTGATTCAAATTCTATTTGGAATTTGGCTTTGCTTATTAAACCAAAGTTGTAAGGAATTTTATGGGGAACAATTCTTCTTTTTACTCCAACCCCTAAAAAGATATGTAAAAGCTTCAAAAAGCCTCATTTAAGCTTTTGGGAAAATAATTTCAAAAAAAAAGAAAAGGGGGCAGGCGCTGCTGGGTCGACCCGCCTCCCTTTCGGCCTAGCCAGACAACGCGGCCCGGTTTCCCCTCCCTCTCTCTCTCGCGCGCGGACGCCCGCCTTCGTCCACCCGACGCCGACCACGTGGCGGCCGTACGTCGGCGTCGTGGACGCGCCGCGGCCGACCGGACTTAACCTGGTCGGGACGCCGCCCCGCGCCCCCAGGCCACTCCATTCTGTCCCCTCCCCGCTCCCCTCTCCTTCCTCCGGTCGCGAGCGCCGCAGCCGTAGCAGCCCCGCCGCAGCGCCATCGCCGTAGAGCTCCGCCGCTCACCGCCGGCCACACCACTGACCTATCCTCGGCGCCAAAACCACCACTGCACTCGTCTTCGCCGCGGTAAGCTTCTGCGCACGCTCTACCGAGGTGAGAGACCACCGCACACCGTGAATCGCTCGTCGGAGTTTCCCCGACCTCGTCGGAGTGCTCCGCCGCATCAAACCTTGCTCGTTTCTGCCTCGTTTCGCTTGCTTTTCGGTGCGTTAGGTCCGTAGCTTGACGGGGAAGCCTTGACGGAACCCCGCGCGCGCTCTACCGCACCGGAGCGGCCTGGCCACGGCGAGCAGCGCCACCGTGCCGCCATGCATGCTCACGAGGGTGCTTCGGGCATCTTCCGGCCGATCCAAGGGCACCCTAGGGTGCGCCTCGCTGCGGGGAGCACGATGGTGCTCACCCTGTGGCCGGGGACCTCACCGCCGTCGAGATCCGCTCGTCGGAGGTGCCCTCCCTCTCGGTCACGCTGACCAGTGGGGTCGGGGGCCCACTGTCAGTTGCAGGGGGGACCGAGATGGGTAGAGATCCGGGTGTCTTTAGTGTTTTTCATCACGATTTCAAATTGGTTTTCAGAAAATAATTTCTAGAAAATAGTTTAAATGATATAAAATCCATATCTTGAGATATATGGCTCCAAAATGGATGAAATAAATTTTGATGTGTTCTATAATCTCAGATCTATAGTTTGGTGTGGTTGCATGTCATGTTTGAACAACTTTTCCGTACAAATATATTTAATCCATGTTTTTGCTGAAAATTGGAAAATGCATAGTAATTAAAATATAGCTCAGAAAAATATGAAACTTGTTTTGTTGGCTTTGCATGGATGATTAGGCTCTGGGAAAAATATGTTACACACTATTTGCTGTATGAATTAATTTATGGTGATTTAAATGCTTGCATGGCAGTGGTTTATGATTTTTAATAAATAATTAGATCATGCAATTAATCTGGAAATTTTTGTGTGTATTTGTTATGTTAACAAGTTAACTATAAAAATATGAAATCTGCTGTTTGACACTTATACCACCATAGGGTATTTATACTTGCTTATATAGATTAATCTTGTGATTTTTGTAGCTCAAAATAAATGTCCAAATATTATGAGAAATTTATGGTAGACTTTATGATTGATTAGTAGTCTCCTATAATTTTTGTGGAATTTATTGATCAACAGACATATATGCTACTGTTGTAGGCCTAAAAGTGGATAGATAAATTATAAATTGTTATACATAGATTAAATAAAGTAAGAGGATGTTTGGTGTATGTTTGAAGCATCATGTGAGCTTGCTGGTTAACCTTGAAGGCAACTTGTAGAAGAGAATGTAATAGATGTTTAGTTCGATTACATGTTCTTGGATGATGTTGACTACCTTGTAAAAGTGACCACCTATATCATCTATACACCATGTCATAGTCATCTGTTACCCACTTGCATAAGCATTGCATCCCGGGCATCTCGCACTCCACTCATGAGCATACATACATCATATAGGCTCGCAGGAGAATGAGGTGGGACCCGAGGAGTCAAAGGAGACCCAGGAGTAGGAACTTCTGGGAGGATCAGAGCTCGGGGAAGAGCTACAGGAGTGCCCGGATGTCGGTGTTTTTCCCCCGGGGGGTCACACCAACGAGTAAATTTGTATGCGTGCTCCCTTTTCCGGATGGTGATGCAAGAAGACACGGGGATTTATCCTGGTTCGGGCAAGAGAAGGCCCTACGTCCAGCGGGGGGAGAGAGTTTGTATTATCTTGCACCTAAGTGCTTGTGCAGGGGCGAATACAAGCGTGGTACGAAGTGTGGAGCTTTACTACGTATGAGCGTGGTCTTGAGTTGTGATGTCCCCCTCTTCTATTCCTGAGTCTCTCCTTTTATAGCTCCAAGGAGAGACACAGGGTACATGCGTAGATGTTAGAGTAGGGATCGATAGCCGCATGGAGCGCTGACCTACTCGAGGCTTCCGTACGGCATGGCCTCGAGCCGTCCCATCTTGATAGCCCGGTGATGATTACGCGTGCTCCTGCGTTCTGCCCTGCCAGCCGCCTTGTGCTGGTTCTGAGGTCGCATGCTGTCGTACCCGGCGGGGTAGCTGTGGTGTTGTTAGTCGACGCCCAACTTGTCCCTAGGAAGGGACCCGGTTCGGTCGAGGGTCGGGCGCCATGTAATATGCTGATATCTGGAGCGCTGACCTTGGGTGTCTCGAGGGGGTTCCGATTAGACGTTCCATCCTTGTTTCCTGCGTCCTGACACGCCCTGGGTCGTTCGGTGGGAAGGCTGCAAAAAGAACGATGGGACAGAAGCTTGTTCCCTATCACGCCTTCCGTGACCCGTGTGTTAGGTGGGGAAGCGTCAGGTGCATTTAATGCTCCGGCCCGCGTGCGCGCGTCAGGCGGCGGACAGTGTCCTTGCGCCCGACGCCTCTCGGTTCGCTCGAGCCCGCTTCCGTTTTCGACGGCAGTCGTCGCTCGAGCCCTGACCGATTCGCTCGACGCTATTTCCGTCTTCGAGGCTGCGACCGTCGATGGCGGCGCATACATAAGATTAAAGCGTCGAATTGAGGATCTCGACCTTCGTACGGGCAATCTCATAATGCGCATCGCTGAGGGTACCCCTTACCGATACCCTCGACACCGGATCACAAACCGAGCACATTTGAGAAAGGCAGGCCCCGGAGCATTCTAAGTCTCCCTATTCTCGCTAACATAAATGATATATTATGCTTGTTCTACTATGTTGCATTTAAGTGATAGGAATTGCTTGATACCGTTGATGCATATGTACTCCTTGCTATCACCACTTGTTATCTACCTTGTCCTATGCAGATAGGCACGGAGTCTATGCTTAGTTTGCTTAGTCCGGTAGAAGTCGGGTGATTCCCTGTCACCAACGAGATATAGGTGGACACCTGTTTGATTAGCTGTAAATGCTATGGGGAAGAATACCCAAGTGTGTAAAGGAATTTGAGACCGGGCAGGGTCTTGTGGTGGGTTGATCATAGTGCCCCTGCCGGTGTCGATTAAGGACCGATCGTTGACGGCCCTCTTGTCATGTTGAACGCATGCACCACACTTAGCTGGAAGGATAAGTCGTTCCGACCGCGAAGCCTGAACACTATCCAGGCTGGGAGTCGAGCCGCCATGCGCTGTATTGGTGATGGTTGAGGAGAACGACAAGGGCGCAACGCGCAACCTTGGTATACCTTGGATACATCGGTCGCCGAAACTGTCCTCGGGTACTGGCGGTGCCTGCCAAACCTATGAATTGGTCCTGGATAGTGTAACACGGTGATCTGTAGCTCACTTGATCAGTGAGTGTGGTTTGTGTGGGGAATAACTCGCCAGCTGGTTAGAAATCGATTCGAATCGCCATCGCTCCTGGATAGTGAGCACTTGACATGAGCCCTGTCCTCGTAGTAAGGACTATGGAACACTTGGGTTATCATGATAAATGCTTTATGAATGCTATGATGAGGTACCATCATATTGCTACACTTGTTTGTAATAGTATAGGTGCAAACCTAGTTAATAGGTAATGATATTATCAAACTTGAGCTAATTAAAAGAAGAAAGGTCTGTAGGCTATGTTTTAGTGGAACAGCGCTTTTATGCAAAAAGTCTCAGCTACCCCACTATACAGCCTTCATGATCCTTGAAGAGTCCTTATTTTTGGTTTATGACGGGTAAGTCTAGCTGAGTACATTCTCGTACTCAGTGTTTTATTCCCTTGTTGTTTTAGAGATGGTCAAATGTACTATGGTTATTGTATCCTCTGCTTGTACCCAGCCATGGGCGATGACTAGACCAAGGGCGATGGTCACTCTACCTTCTCTTTTGCTTTTGTGGGAATGACCGAAATATGGCACTGTATCAAACTGAATGTGTGTGTGTGTCACTTTCAAACTATGCAGCTTCCGCTACTTGAGAACTTGGTTTGTAATAATTTTAAGTACTTCGATGTATTTGATGAATGTTGTAAACTGGATGTAACTATGGATGATAGCCGCTAAACTTATTACGATCTTGGCTGTATGTGTGATATGTGGTTTGAAATCTTTCAAGATTTCATGGACTACCGAGATTATATGGGCTTAAGCTCGATGGTTTGACTGTGCAAATGGTCACTATTAGGCTTAATCTCTTATAATTTGGACGGTTCTATTACAGCTAGCATCGGAGCAAGGTTTAACGAGTTACTGTTCATAAGTACGTTCCAAACTAAACTTAAACCGATTTAATAGAAGATTATTATTAATCAAATGGTAATCAAGGTGTCAAACTAAGTTTTTGGAAAACTATCTAGTGTGCCATGGTCATATCCTTTATGCCCAGTTAAGGACTCTAAGGTGGCTAGTTGAGTACTGACTTAGGGATTAATGCATCATATTTCTATTTCGTCGCTCATACGGCGTGCAATAGTATGAGTACCATTCATTTGAGTGGTAATGTATGGACCAATTCTTCCTCTACGCCTCGGTAAGTGGGAGCTGTGAGAGCATGATCGGATACACTGCCGATCTAGGGAAGTGTTGTTAGGTGCTGTGTCATGCACACATGTTGGTGTGTGTGGGAACAGTACCGCATGTTGGGAGATTCCGTCCTGAGAGGCGATGCCGTCACTAGGGCGATGATGGGGGTAGTAACACGTCATATGCATGGAGGGGGTGTCTATGTGTGTGGGGTGTATAGCTTTAACTTCTTGTTTTGCATGATCATACTGTGGTTGGGCTGAAATGAGTTTTCTGCAGGTACACTAACCACGTTCCCGCCTAGAATGCTAGTTACGTTATGAGAGAACGTTGTGTGCCACCGCATATACCGATTAGTGTTAACTTTTGTTTCTAAGTTTGTGAGATCGTAAGTTCGTGCATGCATCATATTCATTTCATATCATTGCTTACTTCCTCTCCTTAATTTAATCTGTCCCAATTCCAAATAAGATAATAAAAGATAATCCTCAATCTTACCTAAGGTATTCTCTTTGCAGCAGATGGCACGCACTAGGCTCACCGCTCGCAAGTCCACTGGTGGGCGGGCCCCTCACCATCAGTTCGCAACCAGGACCTCGCATCATAAGTGCAAGTTCCTAGAGGAGTTTGGAATGCCCACCTTGCTTTGTAGGGTGCTCAGTTCGATGGGGTATCCCAAAGGAAGGGAACCTCGTTACTATTGGAACAAGGAGCAGCTTGGTGACAGGACTCTGGTGGGGATCGAGGCAGTGGTCCCTACTAGTGGAGGTGACCCCACCTGGGGAGGCTGGGTGTACGAGTCCCGAGGTACCACGCCTTTCCACGGTGCCAGCAGAGCAGCTTTTGCAGTTCTGAGGGACCTCATGGAGAGGTTTCCATAGGAGCTGGCCCACGCCTTCGCTGGGGTGTTTCCTCGGGGTGACCCCTACACTTCGGTGTGGGATCAGTCCGAGGTGAATGCTGTAGAGAGGAGTGCGGACAAGGACCAGCACAGTGACAGTGCAGCTATGAGAGCTATGTTCGCCTTGATGAAGACCTATGGGGTTTTGGAGCGTTGTTTGGGACGCTTGTCTGGGTCCCTTCTCACAGTTCAGGATGAGAAGCGCCAGCTGCAGCGTGAGATTGACACTGAGGTTGAGAGGTTGCAGGCAGAGTTGGCCAGCATGACCCGTGAGAGGGATTAGGCAGTCCAGAAGAACAGTGAGCTGAGTCAGGACCTGCTCGCAGTGAGAGAACAGAGAGACAGGGTGACTACTGCTCACAGGAACTGTGAGCGCATGCTAGTTCATGTGCTTGGTCAGAGGAATGAAGCCTGGCACGAGGAGGACACCCTGAGGGCCCGACAGCTAGAGCTGGAGCAGTAGCTAGCTAATGCTGAGGAGTACAATGAGAACCTGTATGAGGAGATCCACCAGCTGCACAACCAGCTCCACCCTCACCACCTGCCTGGAGTAGCTGAGTTAGATTCCGAGGATGAGATGTATTAGGATCGAGAGATGGAGGCAGCTGCTAGTGGAGCCGAGGACGAGGAGGGCTCCGGCATGGACATTGACCATAGCGAGTAGATGCTAGAGCTCTGGAGCTAGTCCTTCTTCTTTTGTTGTTGTTGTTGCATGGCATGTCTTGTAATCTGTGGATCTGGGCTGTGTAAAACTTTATGTGATGACGATGAAAGTCCAGTGTACGTATGCTGGCAATTTTGGATGTATGCGAACCTGGTTGCTTGAATGCTAAGTAATTCGTTAGTGATGTTGTGTGGATGATGAATTGTTGTGCCTCTGTTTATTGTGCAAATTTAGTTTCCTCAGTAAATTCAGTACGGCATAATTCTACATATGTCTACCGTTGATGGCAACTCCTAACGACTGCTTATCATTGACGCGTGCAGATGGTGCAAACATGTGGCGGGGTAACAGCAACCCCGGACTTGGAGCAGGTACTCCCGGAGGTGGGGCTCAACGGAATGAGGAAAGAGCACCATCACCGCCACCACCACCGCCTCTTTCGTACACTGCAGATATATTTTTCGTGCAGTTTCTAGGGAGCCAACGCCACATGGAAGAAGCCCTGCGCAATATCGCTGACAATACCCGCCGTGGGGATAACCAGGGCGACCGTGAAGCCAAACAGTACAACTCTTTCAAGGACTTCATGGATACCAAACTACCCGTCTTCAAGGAGGCCTTAGAACTGCTCGAGGCAAATGAGTGGATCAACACCATGGAGCAAAAGTTCCGTCTTCTTCGGATGACTGAAGAACTTAAGGCTGAGTATGCAGCGCATCAGTTGCAGGGGCCTGCTGGGATTTGGTGGTCCCATCATCGTACCACCTACCCAGAGGGGACCCCAATCACCTGGAACCGCTTCACCACCGCTTTTCGGGGAAATTACATTCCTCCGGGTGTGGTGGAAATGAAGGTTGGGGAATTTATGGGGCTGTCCCAGGGAACGAAGCCTGTGAAGGAGTATCTACACGCTTTTAACAATCTTGCTCGTTACGCCCCCGAGTATGTGAACACGGTAGCCAAGAAGATCGCTAGTTTCCAGAGAGGCCTGAGCCCAAAGATGCTGAAGACCATGGGTACAGGAGCCCGGGCTACCTTCAATGCCTACATCAGTGACTGTCTGACCCAGGAAAACAATAACAACAACTGTAGTGCGTCCAAGTCTCGTAAGAGGGCTTTTGAAGCCGGGTCATCTCAGTCTAGGGCACCGGTGGCAGGGAGTATTGTCCTCCTGCCCCAGGTGCTAGGTTCCGACCGCCGCAGAGAAGGAACACTGGGCATCCCACGCAGGAGAAGCCGTACAAGGTAGCAATAGCTCCCGCCAAGCCAAAGGCAATTCAAACTGCAGCACCAGCCGCCAACAATACGACAAAGGGACCGTGCTACAACTGCCACAAGATGGGGCACTTTGCTAAGGAATGTCCCTACCCCAAGAAGCAGCAGACGACCTGCCCAGCTCGAGTGCACCATACCTCGATAGAGGAGATCCCTGTTGATATTTGGTAACGCAATTAGAAAATGATCCGCAAGCGCACGGATATCGGTGAGCATTTCACCCGGGAGATTTTCTAGAGTATCGTATTTATATTTTTACCACTGGGAGAAAGGGTGCATCTGACTAACCAAATCTATTGCTACTATCCCTTTAGGCTACAAAGAATGTTTCTCGATGTGAGTGATGTATAGAGAAGACTGCAACCGTAGTCTCGTTCTAACCTTTGTAAGGATGGTCTACTGTTCTATTGGGGAGGCTCACGGAATCTAGACAACACAAAGGATGTTCGACCCGCACCTATAAACCTACCCGTCCTGCTAACAAGATATGGGATACAAAGGTAACTCGGAAATGTCACGTTCCTCGCTACTACCACGGTCCAGCTAGTCAGGGGATATCTATGAGTACCCTAGCCTAAACACCACATTTACGCTAGCAATGATTACTCTAATACTCAACCGAAAGAGGATTAAAGTAAACTCATAAACCAAAGAACAATAAAGCAAGAACTTACTAGTAATTAGAAGTCGAATTACTGAAGAATCTTAGAAGCAAGCCTCGGGTTAGGAGACTTGATCCCGTAGGTACAACTCGGAGTAGACACCGACAGGCCGGCCTTCCTCCGATCTACACCTCCACTCTATCTCTCTCAATCTAGTAGAAACTAGAAGATCTATTTCTACTTTACATTGGTTGCTAAGCCTAAAAAGAAATATTAATTAGAGAAGAGGTTTTCCTTCGAGGGCACCCCTCAATCTCTATGATAATTTCTTGTCTCCTCTAGGGGCTAGGGGGGTCTCCTTATATAGTCCTCCTCCTCTATGCGTTTTTGGGTCGGTAGGCGAGGTGGTACTACATTATCTTTGATCTATTAGGTCAGTGGAATGTCGTGTGCGAAGAGAGTCCCGAAAGGCTTCCAGAGGTGGGCGGGCGCCCAGGTCCTCAGGGCGGGCGCCCAGGGCCTGGCCCCTTTCGGCCTCTGCTTTCTTCCCGTGGCTTCTAGAGTCTTCTAGATGGTAGAAAATTACGCGGTGCGTTGATATCTCTATGTAATCCCGACATGTGGGCCTTTCTTCCTTATTTCCTGATAACCCCCTGCAGAAATAGACAAACACCAAAACTCGTGGAATTCTATCAGATAAAACCCTAAGTCTAGATGTTGATTTCATTTGGATCCTTTTCTTTGTTTATTTGATAATTAAATTTGATACTTAAGGACCGTCAACAAACTCCCCCAAGCTTACCTCTTGCTCGTCCCTGAGCAAGGATGAACTCAGGAGTTTCTGCAGTGGTTTCGTGCCTTAAAAGTACACACACATTCAAGCAAGATCTCATCTCTGAGTTAGAATAAACTGTTAAGCCTTAAAACTTACTCATTTTACCTTTCACCATGGGGCTTGTAACCGTTACTTGTGTCTTGAGCAGTTAAAAGATAGAACGGTCAAGTCAAGCGCCATGTCTCTTTTTCTTGATCAGCTATAGCTCTGGAGTTTTTGTAGATTTTCATATAAAACTCAGAGATTCCATGTATGACTCTCTTAGATCTCTCTTTTGTGGTATTTCTGGATCCTTACCAAGGCAGTAATGGTATATGCCTGCTCTCAAACTATGTGGTATTTTTGGTATAGTGCATAGTGATATTACCTTCTCTCTCACCCTACTCTAATAAGGTTTTGATATCTGGAGCTCATAGGTGGGAGACAGCTAATACATACTTACAAGACATTTATTGCATAGTCAAACCATGGATCCAGAAAAACAAGTCAATAAGTCAAATCAAGATGTGCATGTGTGGCGAATGAATGGTGTATGGTGATGATGATGATAATAATGGTGAAAGTCTAATTCTACTTTTGCTCTTTTGAGGGGATACATACCTTTCTTGCACTTTGAACCCTTTTAGGGAGAATGAGATGCTCTATATTTTCTTTTTCTTTCCTCTCAGGTGGGTATCTTGTACCCCTAATTCTACTGTCGGACACTTGTCCATTTTTACCTCTCGTCTCACTTTTTCTTTTCTTTCGAGGTTCCGGGCACTTGCCTCTTTTTATTTCCTCGTATTTTTTCTTCTTTTTTAGAGCACTCATCTCCTTAAATAATATAGCAAGTGGTAGTAACCAAGATAACTCGAGCATTTATTTCACATGGAATAATAGGGATAGGAAAATATTTTTGGCTATTCTCTGCCGGATTAGGAGTAGAATAATTTCGGGTGAATGTGGAGATGGAAATGAGTGGATATATGTGGATGGTACTTCCGGAGTAGAAGTAGCATGTATGAGTGAACGTGCAAGTGAATCTTGATTTTAACCACATGACAAGCTCCTAAGGGTCTACACAGCTTGACCACACTCAATGCTCATAAGCAGTAAAAAGTAAATATGTGGCTCAAAGTCTAGCAAGCATGTATATATGGCTGTGGTAGGAATTTAAACTCTCATCTTACAGGAACTCATCATGTGATATTTTAAAGATTTTTCAAAGATAAAATTCTCCAGAATTCTAGCATCTCTAGGAACAGATAAACAGCAGCTCAACCTTCCCATATCATATCCGTTAACGACTTAGACTTTAGATCAAGTACTCTTCCCACAAGTTTAGGTTTAGAGAAAATCTTACTTCATAACAGTCATGCCTAAACTTGAGAGAGATTTCAATTTTAAGGACTAGTCATGGCAGAGCAACTATTCATCATTTCCATGTGAGAGCTTATCATGAGGGTTCATAGCAAACTTTATTTATTTATTTATTTATTTAGCAAACTAAGCAAAGATATATATAAGCACAAAAATCTTTATTTGGGTTTTCATGATTATGCATCTTTTATTATTTGAGTAAAGTATAAATGCGAGTAGAAACACTTAGCCGGATAAATGGGGGTGCTCTCCCCCAAGCTGGATTTTGACGTAATTTCTTCTGATGTAGCTAGCAGGTGGTGGAGGTATATTTGAAAATCGGCAGCACCCTGACAGTGATTAGGATGTCCTCCGTCTGCTAGTCTTTTTTGATCCTTGAATTCTGTGGAGCTCAAATAGACAACAAAGCTTTGTGGAACTGGTTAACTGTTAACATAAATATCTAGCCTTTATCATGTTGAGCCTCCTCAATAAATATTACTTATTTAGCAGGATCACGGACTTATTATTTTTATATTTTTATTGTAAGATGAAAACTTATTTATTTTATTTTTATGCCACCACAGCGAATGTACTTATGAGTTTTATGCCATGAACATACTCACATGGGGCTTACTATTTTTTAACATTTTTATTTTCTTTTCAAGATAGCATGAACCTAATTAACTAAGCAAACTATTGAATAATTGAAAGGGAAAGGATAACTACCAAGTTTACCTCTTGGCAAGGCGTTCGGTATTTTTAAGTCCTCTGATCGGGACTCTCCGTTTTCAGTCGTCTTGGGATTCGCTAGGTGGCATAGTCGGTGATTCTGGCGGCGCCTCCTCTTCGTGTATAACTATCTTCTCTTTTCATATCTGACTCGGTGCTACGGTCTCCTCAGGACAGTTCTGTTCAAGCTGTATGTCTTCAGTCCTTATCACTTCTCCTTCGTAGTCTACCCATCCGTTCTTGATGATTTGCCTCCTCTGGTTGTGGTTGCGTTGTCTTCTTCTTGTCCTGACCTGCTTAGAGTCTTCAACTATATAGTTAGAATCATTAAAGTAGTGGCATACCTTCTCAGAGGGGAAGTGCATGTGGACTTCTCCGATTCCAATATAGATGATGGCTTTAATAGTGTTTGAGGAACGGTCTTCCAAGGATGATGGGTGGATCGTACTCGTCTTCTCCCATGCCAATGACCTGAAAATCATCTGGAGCTGAATGTATGTTGGTTGTAGGGGCATGATTCCATGCAGGAGCTGATAAGTGACTGCGGCCATTATGCTGTCGTTAGATCCGATGTCGTAGAGTGTCTTCTGAAAAGAGTATCCATTGATTGTGCACTCGATGCTTGGAACACCAGGATCGTCCTTCCTGATCAAGAAAGGTGACTTGAGTCGACGATCTGGACCTCCTTGAGCTGCAGTGACCATCTTAGCTGACTCGGTCCACATTTGCTTGTTCCTGTTCCTCCTGTTGGTCCTCTTCCTTGGTTCATGTCAGGATTGCTCTGAAATTTGTGTAGTCTTGTTCTTGAAGGAAAGTCTCCTTCTCCCCCTTGATGTAGAAACGGATCTTGGCAGCATTAGCGTAGATGACAGCTCTGGTGTTTAGGAATGGCCTCCCTAAGATGATGGGTGCCCTCTCCTCAGTATCAGTCTCTATCACCACGAAGTTTGCTGGAGCATACAAGGTACCAACTTAGACACAGAGGTTCTTCAATATTTCCATTTGGGATACTAAGTGTCTGATCTCCATTGTGTTTGTGCTCGTAGTTCCCGGTTCTTCACTTGGTGGAATCTGGGAGTTGTAAAACTCATCCAGGTTTTGTTCGAAGTGTACCTGCTTATAGAGACAAGGCAGAGATCAAGTGCATGGGCCCTGTTCGTGGAAAACACCAACAGAACCAAAAGTGTATTTGTGCTTTTGTAACCTTAAGCATAGCGAGCAAGACAAAGTTGATGGATCATGAGTGTAGCATTTAAAACATTTATCAGATCATATGGCTCAACCTAATGGAAAGATAATCTATCTATATTTATGTTTTGTTTATATCTTCCAAAGATTGAATGTGCAATATTTTAGCTTATATGATTAGGAGTGTGGGATCACGAAGGTAGTACTAAGAACAAAGATTAAAGGACTAAACATGTTGAATTAATTGAGTTGGTTAATCTGGAGTTATAAATCATACATGTTTGTCTCTTTATTTATGTGAATGCTAGAACCAAGGAGAAACTTATAAAAGCGATAGTCAAGTACCTTAAGGTGTTACCTTACTTGAAGAGTGACGGTACAGTATCACCTTGTGGAAGCTTTCCTTTCTTAGCGGTTGTGCATCGTGTTTGTGGCACCCTCCATGAATCATCTCTTATGAGCTACGTCTTTCTTGTGCAAATTGTTAAACTTCATGTGTCTCCTTTATCTCCAATGAGTTTGTATCTCAGGACTTCCCAGGTTAATATTGAAAGTTTTCCTGCAGGGGTTAGTCCGACAAAATATACCAATGTCTACTCAAGCAGTTTTTAGTTCAGTAACCAAACTAGACTCCATGTCTAATCAGATTAAGGAAGGCTATTTAACCTAAGCACCACGCTTAATTTAAAAGCCAATAGAAGTATGTACAGTACTTCCAAACTAACACTTACTAGGATAAACAAAGGTAGCATGATGGCTTATATAGAGATCTACTCAAGTGGAGATGAAGTAGTGTGATTAGTATTTAACAAATTGAGCATGTCTCAAAGGTAAGGACAACCAACATTTGCAAAGGATGTTTTTATGTAAAGTACTCCCCCAAGCTTGAATTTTGCAAAATTCAAGATTGGATGAATTTATTTCAATGTTGCATGATGATTGGTTGGACATACCTTGCGCTTGTCATTCCTCGGATCTTCTTGCTCCAATCCTAGAAAGGTTAGTGACAAGAATACCTGAAGGAATATTTCTACAATTATCTTTATATGCTCAATACACAAGGCAATGTTGCAAATAATTAAAAATTCATATTACGATCTGATAAGTGCTTGTTTTAGGACACTAAGCTTGTCTTTGGGAAACCATCAATTTATGTTGGTGAAGTGGTTTCCCCTCCAACACCTACCTATATCAAGATCAACACAACGAGATCTGCAATATTTATTATAAACATATGCATCGACAACCGCCCTTTTAAAGTTTTTATGAATAGGAAGGATGAGGGGGTTGGAGATCTCAAATATGGTGACATTGGAGAGACCAATTGATTGAGGAGATGTTTTATATGAGCAAGGACTTGGTAAGGTATTTATGAAATAACTTCCATGCTCACTGTTGTTTCTCTCATTCTCAAACTCCAAGGATTATTCTTCATGAATGCTTAAAATTTCTCTAGGATTGTCTCTCAATTTTGTTTTATCTATCCATTCAATGGTGATAGCACATGGATTTTTAATGCCCTCTAGCCATCGATGTTGCTCTTCTCGATCCTCCTTGTGGTCTTGGTGACTCTTATGAATGGGATGTCTAGAGAGATTTATAGGATCATCGGGAGCTTCAAGAGGAAGAGAATAGTAGAAATTATTAGGCTCAAGGATGGGTTGGATAGCCGAAACATGGGATTGAAATGTTGGGAAATTGGCTATTGAAACTTCCTTTCCTCGACTGGGAGATGATTCCTTCTCTATCTCTAAGATTATTTTATGAAGACTAGTACAAGAAGGATGTCCACAAATGAAGACATACCTTCCTTTACTAATAGATAAAGAAAGAATGACTCTACCAAAGGTTATATGATTAAGACCAATGTGAAAATATCTAGGAAAAACATGGTCTTGTAGGGCTAGGTCTAAACCAAAATTTATAGAAAGATTAACAGATTCCCTAGGTGTAGCTAAAAGTGAATTATCTTCTTGATTAAATGATAGGAACTCGGCTATAGAAAAGGGTTGGTTTTGACCTATTGCAATCAACTCCGGACACAGATCATAATTAGGGGCAGGACGTGTTGACTCCCATGGTCTATGGCTGGTCTCCGAAGGTGTAAAGAATTTAATAATAGGTATGGAATTTGAGATATACATAAAGATAAAAAATAAAAAGATAAAAGTATAAAAGTATAATACAAGATAATAGCAAGACTCAAAGTTATCTCAGCAAACCGTCTTTCTCCCCGGCAACGGCGCCAGAAATGCTTGTTGATATTTGGTAACGCAATTAGAAAATGATCCGCAAGCGCACGAATATCGGTGAGCATTTCACCCGGGTGGTTTTCCAGAGTATCGTATTTATATTTTTACCACTGGGAGAAAGGGTGCATCTGACTAACCAAATCTATTGCTACTATCCCATTAGGCTACAAAGAATGTTTCTCGATGTGAGTGATGTATAGAGAAGACTGCAACCGTAGTCTCGTTCTAAGCTTTATAAGGATGATCTACTGTTCTATTGGGGAGGCTCACGAAATCTAGACAACACAAAGGATGTTCGACCCGCACCTATAAACCTACCCGTCCTGCTAACAAGATATGGGATACAAAGGTAACTCGGAAATGTCACGTTCCTCGCTACTACCACGGTCCAGCTAGTCAGGAGATATCTATGAGTTCCCTTGCCTAAACACCACGTTTACGCTAGCAATGATTACTCTAATACTCAACCGGAAGAGGATTAAAGTAAACTCATAAACCAAAGAACAATAAAGCAAGAACTTACTAGTAATTAGAAGTCGAATTACTGAAGAATCTTAGAAGCAAGCCTCGGGTTAGGAGACTTGATCCCATAGGTACAACTCGGAGTAGACACCGACAGGCCGGCCTTCCTCCGATCTACACCTCACTCTATCTCTCTCAATCTAGTAGAAACTAGAAGATCTATTTCTACTTTAACATTGGTTGCTAAGCCTAAAAAGAAATATTAATTAGAGAAGAGGTTTTCCTTCGAGGGCACCCCTCAATCTCTATGATAATTTCTTGTCTCCTCCAGGGGCCAGGGGGGTCTCCTTATATAGTCCTCCTCCTCTATGCGTTTTTGGGTCGGTAGGCGAGGTGGTACTACATTATCTTTGATCTATTCGGTCAGTGGAATGTCGTGTGCGAAGAGAGTCCCGAAAGGCTTCCAGAGGTGGGCGGGCGCCCAGGTCCTCAGGGCGGGCGCCCTGGGCCTGGCCCCTTTCGGGCTCTGCTATCTTCCCGTGGCTTCTGGAGTCTTCTAGATGGTAGAAAATTTCGCGGTGCGTTGATATCTCTATGTAATCCCGACATGTGGGCCTTTCTTCCTTATTTCCTGATAACCCCCTGCAGAAATAGACAAACACCAAAACTCGTGGAATTCTATCAGATAAAACCCTAAGTCTAGATGTTGATTTCATTTGGATCCTTTTCTTTGTTTATTTGATAATTAAATTTGATACTTAAGGACCGTCAACAATCCCGTAAGGAGAACAGGTAACAGCTAGTATGTTTCCTGTCAACCAACATCTTGTAGTTGTTTTGTTTGATTCTGGATCATCGCATTCATTCATGAGCCAAGCATTTGCACAAAAGCATAACCAAGCAGTTACAGATCTCGGTTATGGCTATTGCATCAGCTCAATAGGGGCAGATGTGTTGACAAATAGAGTGGTCCGAGGGGCAACCTTGGATATAAGTAACCGGGTGTTTCGAGTAAATCTGGTAGTCATGCCTGGGTTAGTTTTGGATGTTATCATGGGCATGAACTGGATGAAAGAGTGGGATGGTGTCATAGATACTGGAAAGAGGGTGTTATCTCTCAAAGAACCCCAGGGCAGTGGATCTTTTCAAGTACCTCTGCCCCGTCGCTTTGACTTTGCTAGCATCTCTTGTGCTACGCACGTGGTTCCTCTGCCACACATCCCAGTAGTCTGTGAGTTCCCTGATGTTTTTCCTGAGAAATTGCCAGGACTTCCCCTAGATAGGGAAGTAGAGTTTGCAATCGAGTTGATACCAGCTACCGCACCGATATCTAGAAGGCCGTACCGGATGCCGCCAAATGAACTCGCTGAGTTGAAAAATCAACTAAAGGAGTTGTTAGATAAAGGGTTCATCCGGCCAAGTTCGTCGGAATGGGGTTGTCCGGCATTGTTTGTGAAAAACAAGGATCAATCGTTGCGCATGTGTGTGGACTATCGTCCACTCAATGCGGTAACAATCAAGAATAAGTATCCATTGCCAAGGATTGATATCCTGTTTGATCAGTTGTCCAAGGCTAGAGTGTTTTCCAAGATAGATTTAAGGTCTGGGTATCACCAAATCAAGATCCGTCTGTAAGATATCCCGAAGACTGCCTTTTCCACCAGATATGGGTTGTATGAATATCTTGTCATGTCCTTTGGATTGACAAATGCTCCTACATACTTCATGTATCTGTTGAACTCGGTCTTTATGCCAGAGCTAGACAAGTTTGTTGTGGTGTTCATCGATGACATTCTGTTTTATTCAGAGAATGAACAAGATCACGCCGAGCATCTGAGAGTCGTGCTAACACGACTGCGAGAGCATCGGTTATATGCGAAGTTCAGCAAGTGCGAGTTCTGGCTGAAGAAGGTTCCTTTCCTAGGGCACATTCTATCTGAAGAGGGGATGGTTGTGGATCCGTCAAAGGTACAGGAAGTCATGGACTCGAAGGCACCAACTTCTGTCTTGGAAGTTTGGAGTTTTCTTGGCCTGGCCGAGTATTATCATCGTTTCATACCCAACTTCTCCAAGATTGCTAAGCCAATGACCAGTTTGCTGCAAAAGGATCATAAGTTTGTCGGGACGGTGTTGGGTATTTTAAACGCAAACAAAAAAATCCGCAAGCGCACGGATACCGATGTAGCTTTCACCCGGGAGTATTCCAGAGTATCGATTTTCCACAGGGAACGTAAGTGTACTAATTAAGAATCAAGATCGCCCAAGGATAACTATATAATTATTTTTGGTGGGAAGAGAGGAAGTTTCCTGAGAGTTCTCTAGTTGATCTAAGAATCAAGAATTACTTCAAGATTATCTATATCGGGACATCAGAACACTAACCACAGAAAGAGATGAGAAGGGGGCTAGGAAGCTCTGACTACGGTCCTACAAACACCGATCCGAACGAGGTGGAATACGTCGACCGTTAGGGCTGTCACTACCCTAAGGCTACCACAACAATCCGCAGGATTGGGTGCAATTCCAGGTAATTGCAAGACTAAACACCACGTCTAATCTATTAATTACTACTCTAGTGTTATAAAGACTAGAGCACTTGATGCAAGCGGGAATCCAATAAATAACTTGAATGTAAATAAAAGTAATTAAAGAACTCAGGAATTATGAATTGAAGAACCTGGACAACGATGAAGGACGAACCAGTTGCTGCAAAAGTACAACGTTGAGGAAGATCCGACAGATCCGGCTCCTCCTCCGCTCTCCTCTTCTCTCTTCCTATTTTCTAGATTACAACTAGAACTAACTAGAACTAGAACTAGAGGAACTAGAACTAGAACTAGATGAACTAGAACTAGATCTAGATGAACTAGAGGTAGAACTAGAAGAACTAGAGGGATCCTCTCTACTTGGATGAAGAATTGAAACCCTAACTTTGATTCTGTAGAAGAGGTATGATCTCCAGGGGCCAGGGGGCCTTGCTTATATACTCTTTTCAGATGAATCTGGGCCGTCAGATCAAACCGACATTGATCGTGTGGTTTTCCTTGAAGTATTAGGTCGGTGGAGCATGATCCCCGAGCTTCACCTGATTGGTCCAGGGGGAGGGCGGGCGTCCAGTAAGGGAGGGCGGGCGCCCACTGCCCGGCCCCGTCACGTCTCACGTTCGCTCCCATGGCTTCTGGACTCTTCTAGATGGTAGATAATTGCGCATCAAGTTAATATCTCTATGTAAACCCGGCGTGTGGGCCTTTCTTCCGTATTTCCTGATAACCCCTTGCAGAAATAGACAAACACCAAAACTCGTGGAATTCTGTGAGATAAAACCCTAAGTCTAGGTGTTGGTTGCATATAAGTCCTTTTCCATGATTAATTGATGGTTAAATGTGAGCATTAAGGACCGTCAACAAGCTCTCCCAAGCTTAACCTTTGCTCGTCCCTGAGCAAAGATGAACTCAAGAGTTTCTGCAGTGGTTTTATGCCTTAAAGATACACATGCGTTCAAATAAGATCTCATCTCTGGGTTAGGGTAAACTGTTAAGATTTAAACTTACCCAATGTACCTTCCACCATGGGGCTTGCAACCGTCACTTGTGTCTTGAGCAGTTAAAAGATAGAACGGTCTAGTCAAGCGTCATGTCTCTTGTTCTTCGATTAACTATAGCTCTGGAGTTTTTACAGATTTTCAAATAAAACTCCGAGATTCCTTGTATGACTCTCTCTAGTCTCTCTTTTGTGGTATTTCTGGATCCTTACCAAGGCAGTAATGGTGTATGCTTTCTCTCAAAGTATGTAGTATTTTTGGTATGAGGCATAGTGGCATTGCCTTCTCTCTCACCCTACTCTAATAAGGTTTTGATATCTGGAGCTCATAGGTGGGAGAGAGCTAATACATACTTACAAGACATTTATTGCATTGTCAAACCATGGATCGAGAAGAACAAGTCAATAAGTCAAATCAAGATGTGCATGTGTGGCGAATGAATGGTGTATGATAATGATGGTGATAACAATGGTGAAAGTCTAATTCTACTTGTGCTCTTTTGAGGGGATACATACCTTTCTTGCTCTTCTGAAACTTTTTGAGGAGAATGAGATGCTCTATATATTCTTTTTGTTTTCTCTCAGGTGGGTATCTTGTACCCCTAATTCTACTGTCGGACACTTGTACATTTTTACCTCTCGTCTCACTTTTTTTTCTTTCGAGGTTCCGGGCACTTGCCCCTTTTTATTTCCTCGTATTCTTCCTTTTTTTTTCTTTCTCTTTTTTTAGAGCACTCATCTCATGAGATAATGTAGCAAGTGGTAGTAACAAGATAACTTGAGCATTTATTTCACTAGGGAAAAATAGAAATATTTTTGGCTATTCTCTCCCGGATTAGGAGTAGAATATTTTTGGGTGGTTCTGGAGATGGAAATGGATGGATACATGTGGATGCATACTTCCAGAGTAGAAGCAACATGTTTGAGTGAACGTGCAAGTGAATCTTGACTTAACCACATGACAAGCTCCTAAGGGTCTACACAGCTTGACCACACTCAATGCTCATAAGCAGTAAAAAGTAAATGTGTGGCTCAAAGTCTAGCAAGCATGTATATATGGCTGTGGTAGGAATTTAAACTCTCATCATACAGGAACTCATCATGCAACATTTTAAAGAATTTCAAAGATAAAATTCTCCAGAATTCTAGCATCTCTAGGAACAGATAAACAGCAGCTCAACCTTCCCATATCATATCCGTTAACGGCTTAGACTTTAGATCAAGTTCTCCTCCCACAAGTTCAGGTTTAGAGCAAATCTTAATTAATAACAGTCATGCCTAAACTTGAGAGAGGTTTCAATTTTGAGAACTAGTCAAGGCAGAGCAACTATTCATCATTTCCATGTGAGAGCTTATCATGAGGGTTCATAGCAAACTTTATTTATTTATTTAGCAAACTAAGCAAAGATATAAGCACAAAATCTTTATTTGGGTTTTTATGATTATGCATCTTTTTATTATTAGAGTAAAGTATAAACGTGAGTAGAACACTTAGCTCGATAAATGGGGGTGCTCTCCCCCAAGCTGGATTTTGACGTAATTTCTTATGATGTAGCTAGCAGGTGACGGAGGTGTATTTGAATGTCGGCAGCATCATGACAGTGGTTAGGATGTCCTCCGTCTGCTAGTCTTCTTTGATCCTTGAATTCTATGGAGCTCAAGTAGACAACAAAGCTTGGTGGAACTAGTTAAGTGTTAGCATAAATATTTAGCCTTTATCATGATGAGCCTCCTCAATAAATGTTACTCTCTTTAGTAGGATCACAATCTTATTTTTATATTTTCATTTTTATAGGACAGGAATATATTTATTTTACTTTTATGCCACCATAGTGAATGTACTTATGGGCTTTATGCCATGAGCATACTCACATGGGGCTTACTATTTTAAACATTTTTATTTTCTTTTCAAGATGATATGAACCTGATTAACTAAGCAAACTATTTTGAAATAATTGAAAGGAAAAATATAACTACCAAGTTTACCTTTTGGCAAGGCGTTCGGTGCTTTTAAGTCCTCCGAACGGGACTCTCTGTTTTCTCAGTCATCCTGGGATTCGCTGGATGGCGTAGTCGGTGGTTTCGGCGGTGCCTCCTCTTCGTGTATAACTATCTTCTCTCTACACACCTGACTCGGTGCTACGGTCTCCTCAGGACAGTTCTGTTCAAGCTGTATGTCTTCAGACCTTACAACTTCTGCTTCATAGTCTACCCATCCGTCCTTGATGATTTTGCCTTCTCTGGTTGCGGTTGCGCCGTCTCCTTCTTGTCTTGACTTGCTTAGAGTCTTCAACTATATAGTTAGGGTCAGTAAAATAGTGGCGTACCTTCTCAGAGGGGAAGTGCATGTGGACTTCTCCGGTTTCAATGTAGATGATTGCTTTAATGATGCTGAGGAACGGTCTTCTAAGGATGATGGGTGGATCGTACTCATCTTCTCCCATGTCAATAACCTTAAAACCTGTAGACAAAATGATCGTCTATTTTGACAGGGACATCCGTTATTATAGCTTCAACCTTTCGGAATGTCTTATCTGCCATCTGGAGCTGAATGTATGTCGGTTTAGGGGCATGGTTTCGAATAGGAGCTGATAGGTGACTGGGTTGTCCTTTTTGATCAGGAACGGTGATTTAAGTCGACGGTCTTGACCTCCTTGAACTGTAGTGACCATCTTAGCTGACTCGGTCCACATTTGCTTGTTCCTGTTCCTCCTGTTGGTCCTCTTCCTAGGTTCATGTCGGGATTGCTTTGAGATTTGTGTAATCTTGTTCTCGAAGGAAAACGTCTCCTTCCTCCCCTTGATGTAGAAACTGATCTTGGCAGCACTAGCGTAGATGACAGCTCCCGAGGTGTTCATGAATGGCCTCCCCTGAGCATAATGTTGACGCTGGAGCCAAAGTCGTAGAGTGCTTCTAGGAAGTCCACCATGCCGATGGAGATCGGGATGATGAGGCGTCCTGGATTGTCTCTCTTGACAGGCATAAGGTCAGTAATTACTTCCACTACGGGGTTACTCCAGTAGTTACGTCCTCAAGCACACGGATACCGATGTAGCTTTCACCTGGGAGTATTCCAGAGTATCGATTTTCCACAGGGAACGTGAGTGTACTAATTAAGAATCATGATCGCCCAAGGATAACTATATAATTATTTTTGGTGGGAAGAGAGGAAGTTTCCTGAGAGTTCTCTAGTTGATCTAAGAATCAAGAATTACTTCAAGATTATCTATATCGGGATATCAGAACACTAACCACAGAAAGAGATGAGAAGGGGGCTAGGAAGCTCCGACTACGGTCCTACAAACACCGATCCGAACGAGGTGGAATACGTCGACCGTTAGGGCTGTCACTACCCTAAGGCTACCACAACAATCCGCAGGATTGGGTGCAATTCCAGGTAATTGCAAGACTAAACACCACGTCTAATCTATTAATTACTACTCTAGCGTTATAAAGACTAGAGCACTTGATGCAAGCGGGAATCCAATAAATAACTTGAATGTAAATAAAAGTAATTAAAGAACTCAAGAATTATGAATTGAAGAACCTGGAGAACGATGAATGACGAACCAGTTGCTGCAAAAGTACAATGTTGAGGAAGATCCGACAGATCCGGCTCCTCCTCCGCTCTCCTCTTCTCTCTCCCTATTTTCTAGATTACAAGTAGAACTAACTAGAACTAGAACTAGAGGAACTAGAACTAGAACTAGATGAACTAGATCTAGATCTAGATGAACTAGAGGTAGAACTAGAAGAACTAGAGGGATCCTCTCTACTTGGATGAAGAATTGAAACCCTTACTTTGATTCTGTAGAAGAGGTATGATCTCCAGGGGCCAGGGGGCCTTGCTTATATAGTCTTTTCAGATGAATCTGGGCCGTCAGATCAAACCGACATTGATCGTGTGGTTTTCCTTGAAGTATTTGGTCGGTGGAGCATGATCCCCGAGCTTCACTCTGATTGGTCCAGGGGGGAGGGCGGACGCCCAGTAAGGGAGGGCGGGTGCCCAGTGCCTGGCCCTGTCACGTCTCCCGTTCGCTCCCGTGGCTTCTGGACTCTTCTAGATGGTAGATAATTGCGCGTCAAGTTAATATCTCTATGTAAACCCGATGTGTGGGCCTTTCTTCCATATTTCCTGATAACCCCCTGCAGAAATAGACAAACACCAAAACTCGTGGAATTCTGTCAGATAAAAACCTAAGTCGAGGTGTTGGTTGGATATAAGTCCTTTTCTATGATTAATTGATGGTTAAATGTGAGCATTAAGGACCGTCAACAGACGGAGAGGTGTGAGCTAGCCTTCCGCACCTTGCGAAAGTTGCTAACCACCGCCCCCGTTCTAGCGCAACCCAATATCGAGAAGCCTTCTGATGTGTTTTGCGACGCCTCGAATTGTGGATTAGGATGTGTGCTGATGCAAGACGGCAGAGTTATAGCTTACGCTTCATGACAATTGAGAAAGCACAAAGTCAACTATCCGACTCACGACCTCGATTAGCAGTAGTGGTGCACGCTTTGAAGATCTGGAGGCACTATTTGTTGGGAAACAAGTGTCATATATACACAGATCATAAAAGTCTGAAATACATCTTCACTCAGTCTGAGCTGAATATGAGGCAACGAAGATGGTTAGAGCTGATCAAGGATTACGATCTGGAAGTCCACTATCATCCAGGCAAAGCTAATGTGGTAGCGGACGCATTGAGTCGCAAACCGCACTATCAAGTGGTTCAACCGTTGTTTGAGGATGGCTTTGTGGGGGCATAGACCCCTATACCCTCATGGGCCTATATGGGCCGCACCATCAGAGGTGGCTCGGCCCACAAGATGAAGACGTGCGGCGCACGACTGGTCGGCGTGCACCGCAAGGCTACAAGATTTTGTACCAAATAGGATACTTTGCTTGTAACTCTGTCCCTTCAGGATATATAAGGAGGGGCAGGGGTCCCCTAGAGGACAGATCATACAGACGATTCTCTCAACACAAATCAATACAACCAGACGCAGGACGTAGGTATTACGCCAACTCGGCGGCCGAACCTGGATAAAAAGCTTGTCCGAGTCTTGCGTCACCATCGAGTTCGTAGTTCGCGCACCGTCTACCGATAAACTACTACCGTGGGTATACCCCAAGGTAGACTGCCGACCAGCTTTCGTCGACAGGCTTCAATCTCATGCATCCTGAAGTCTTATGTCACATACAACTCAGTTGTTCACTTGAAAGTCAAGTCATCGAGGGTCAGAAAACAGACAAGGGTATTTTCCACATCAAAGAAAAGATCAAAAACGACCCAAAGACTCAATTCCGAGTTGATGAGAAAGGGGTATTGTGGTTTCAGCACCGGCTGGTAGTTCTAAAGAATCGAGAATTAAAGAATTGCATCATGGATGAAGCACATCTCTCCAAGCTTTCCATTCATCCTGGCAGTAGTAAGATGTATCAAGACCTGAGATCTCACTTTTGGTGGACTAAAATGAAGAAAGAGATAGCAGCACATGTGGCCCGTTGTGACACATGTTGCAGAGTCAAGGCTATGCATATGAAACCTGCAGGTCTGTTGCAACCGTTGTCATTTCTAGAGTGGAAATGGGAAGAAGTCACTATGGACTTTATCACAGGTTTACCGACGACAAGAAAAGGGAATGACTCGATTTGGGTAATCATAGATCGATTAACCAAGTCGGTTCATTTCATTCCTATTAAGACTCGTTACAGACCTCCTGAGTATGCTGACCTGTATCTAGCTGAGATTGTTAAGTTGCATGGTATTCCCAAGACCATCATATTAGACAGGGGACCGCAGTTCACCGCTCATTTCTGGGAGCGAATGCATAAGAGTTTGGGGACTAGTCTGATAAGAAGCACAGCGTATCATCCCAAAACCTCGGGTCAAATGGAAAGACTCAATCAAGTGCTAGAAGATATGCTGAGGGCTTGTGTGTTATCATCCAAGGGATCATGGGAATCATGGTTGCCTTTGGCTGAGTTCTCATACAATAACAGCTATCAAGAGAGTATCAAGATGGCTCCGTTCGAAGCGTTGTATGGTCGTAAATGTAGAACTCCATTAAACTGGGTTGAACCTGGTGAAAGGAGATAGTATGGTATCGACTTCGTGAACGAGGCTGAGAAAAAGGTGCAAATCATACAGCAACATATGAAGGCAGCACAATCGCGACAAAAGAGTTACGTTGATAAGAGAAGAAGACCGCTCGAATTCAATGTAGGTGACTATGTTTACCTCAAGGTTACGCCAATGAAGAAGGTTCAGCGTTTTCGAGTTCGAAGCAAGCTTGCACCTAGATAGGTGGGACCATATCAGATACTAGAGGGGAAAGGCCTTGTGGCCTACAAGATTCAGTTACCCAAAGAGTTACAGTCTTCCATGTGTCGCAGCTACGGAAATGTTTGAAAGTACCCGAGCAAAGGGTTGAACCCCGAGGAATCAAGATAAAGGCAGACTTGGAATACAAGGAACAACCAGTGGGTATCATAGATACCAGGGAGCGGATAACCCGGAACAGAGTGGTCAAAACATATAAGGTGGTGCGGAGTCATCATGATGATAGGGATGCAACCTGGGAAACCGAGGATTACCTAAAACAGTTTACCCAAAATTTCATATGAAATGGTCAGTAACCCAAATCTCGAGACGAGATTTCCCTAAGGGGGGAAGGGCTCTAACACCCTAGGTGTTAAGCATGCACTTAGTCTCATAAACTCATCCATAAGCATCATCATCAAGCATAGCATTGCATGAACATGTCCTTCATTCAATTGTGATATTATGTGCTTTGTTTTATGTGAATTAAATATGGTAAAAATATTATGCTTACTTCTAAATTTCTTGAAATGCCCAAATTAGGTTGAAATATGTGTTAGAAGATTTAAGAGGAATTTTGTGAAATTTTTGGAGCTATAGGAATTGAGAAATGGAATTTATGCAAAAATACCTAAAATGAATTTATTAAAAACCTAGAACAAGTTTTAATTTGTGATTCAAATTCTATTTGGAATTTGGCTTTGCTTATTAAAACAAAGTTGTATGGAATTTTATGGGGAACAATTCTTCTTTTTACTCCAACCCCTAAAAAGATTTGTAAAAGCTTCAAAAAGCCTCATTTAAGCTTTTGGGAAAATAATTTCAAAAAAAAGAAAAGGGGGCAGGCGCTGCTGGGCCGACCCGCCTCCCTTTCGGCCCGGCCTGACAGCGCGGCCCAGTTTCCCCTCCCTCTCTCTCCCGCGCGCGGACGCCCGCCTTCGTCCACCCGACGCCGGCCACGTGGCGGCCGTACGTCGGCATCGTGGACGCGCCGCGGCCGACCGCCCTTAACCTGGTCGGGACGCCGCCCCGCGCCCCCAGGCCACTCCATTCTGTCCCCTCCCCGCTCCCCTCTCCTTCCTCCACTCGCGAGCGCCGCAGCGCCATCGCCGGAGAGCTCCACCGCTCACCGCCGGCCACACTAGTGACCTATCCTCGGCGCCAAAACCACCACTGCAATCGTCTTCGCCGCGGTAAGCTTCTCCACACGCGCTACCGAGGTGAGAGACCGCCGCACGCCGTGAATCGCTCGCCGGAGTTTCCCCGACCTCGTCGGAGTGCTTCGCCGCGTCGAACCTCGCTCGTTTCTGCCTCGTTTCGCTTGCTTTTGGGCGCGTTAGGTCCGTAGCTCGACGGGGAAGCCTCGACGGAACCCCGCGTGCGCTCTACCGCACCGGAGCGGCCTGGCCACGGCGAGCAGCGCCGCCGTGCCGCCATGCATGCTCGCAAGGGTGCTCCGGGCATCTTCCGGACGATCCAAGGGCACCGTTGGGTGCACCTCGCTGCGGGGAGCACGATGGTGCGCACCCCGTGGCCGGGGACCTCACCGCCGACGAGATCCGCTCGTCGGAGGTGCCCTCCCTCTCGGTCACGCTGACCAGTGGGGTCGGGTGCCCACTGTCAGTTGCAGGGGGACAGAGATGGGTAGAGATCCGGGTGTCTTTATTGTTTTTCATCCCGATTTCGAATTGGTTTTTAGAAAATAATTTCCAAAAAATAGTTTAAACGATATAAAATCCATATCTTGAGATATATGGCTCCAAAATAGATGAAATAAATTTTGATGTGTTCTATAATCTCAGATCTATAGTTTGGTGTGGTTGCATGTCATGTTTTAACAACTTTTCTGTACAAATATATTTAATCCATGTTTTTGATGAAAATTGGAAAATGCATAGTAATTAAAATATAGCTCAAAAAAAATATGAAACTTTTTTTGTTGGCTTTGCATGGATGATTAGGCTCTGGGAAAAATATGTTACACACTATTTGCTATATGAATTAATTTATGGTGATTTAAATGCTTGCATGGCAGTGGTTTATGATTTTTAATAAATAATTGGATCATGCAATTAATCTGGAAAGTTTTGTGTGTATTTCTTATGTTAACAAGTTAATTATAAAAAAAAGAAATCTGTTGTTTGACACTTATACCACCGTAGGGTATTTATACTTGCTTATATAGATTAATCTTGTGATTTTTGTAGCTCAAAATAAATGTCCAAATATTATGAGAAATTTATGGTAGACCTTATGATTTATTAGTAGTCTCCTGTAATTTTTGTGGAATTTATTGATAAACAGACATATATGCTACTGTTGTAGGCCTAAAAGTGGATAGATAAATTATGAATTGTTATACATAGATTAAATAAAGTAAGAGGATGTTTGGTGTATCTTTGAAGCATCATGTGAGCTTGCTGGTTAACCTTGAAGGTAACTTGTAGAAGAGAATGTAATAGATGTTTAGTTCGATTACATGTTCTTGGATGATGTTGACAACCTTGTAAAAGTGACCACCTATATCATCTATACACCATGTCATAGTCATCTGTTACCCACTTGCATAAGCATTGCATCCCGGGCATCTCGCACTCCACTCATGAGCATACATACATCATACAGGCTCGCAGGAGAACGATATGGGACCCGAGCAGCCGGAGGAGACCCAGGAGCAGGAACCTCTGGGAGGACCGGAGCTCGGGAAAGAGCTACAGGAGTGCCCGGATCACAAACCCAGCACGTTTGAGAAAGGCAAGCCCCGGAGCATTCTAAGTCTCCCTATTCTCGCTAACATAAATGATATATTATGCTTGTTCTACTATGTTGCATTTAAGTGATAGGAATTGCTTGATACCGTTGATGCATATGTACTCCTTGCTATCACCACTTGTTATCTACCTTGTCCTATGTAGATAGGCACGGAGTCTATGCTTAGTTTGCTTAGTCCGGTAGAAGTCGGGTGATTCCCTGTCACCTGCGAGATATAGGTGGACACCTGTTTGATTAGCTATAAATGCTATGGGGAAGAATAACCAAGTGTGGAAAGGAATTTGTGACCGGGCAGGGTCTTGTGGTGGGTTGATCATAGTGCCCCTGCCTGTGTCGATTCTGGACCGATCGTTGACGGCCCTCTTGTCATGTTGAACGCATGCCCCACACTTAGCTGGAAGGATAAGTCGTTCCGACTGCGAAGCCTGAACACTATCCAGGCCGGGAGTCGAGCCGCCATGCGCTGTATTGGTGATAGTTGAGGAGAACGACGAGGGCGCAGCGCGCAACCTTGGTATACCTTGGATACCTCGGTCGCCAGAACGGTCCTTGGGTACTAGCGGTGCCTGCCGAACCCGCGAATTGGTCCTGGATAGTGTAACACGGTGATATGTAGCTCACTAGATCAGTGAGTGTGGTTTGTGTGGGGAATAACTCGCCAGCTAGTTAGAAATCGATTCGAATCGCCATCGCTCCTGGATAGTGAGCACTTGACATGAGCCCTGTCCTTGTAGTAAGGACTATGGAACACTTGGTTATGATGATTAATGCTTTATGAATGCTATGATGAGGTACCATCATATTGCTACACTTGTTTGTAATAGTACATGTGCAAACCTAGTTAATAGGTAATGATATTATCAAACTTGAGCTAATTAAATGAAGAAAGGTTTGTAGGCTATGTTTTAGTGGAACAGTGCTTTTACGCAAAAAGTCTCAGCTACCCCACTATACAGCCTTCATGATCCTTGAAGAGTCCTTATTTTTGGTTTATGACGGGTAAGTCTAGCTGAGTACATTCTCGTACTGAGGGTTCTATTCCCATGTTGTTTTGCAGATGGTCAAATGTACTATGGTTATTGCATCCTCTGCTAGTACCCAGCCATGGGCGATGACTAGACCAAGGGCGATGGTCACTCTACCTTCTCTTTTGCTTTTGTGGGAATGACCGAACTATGGCACTGTATCAAACGGAATGTGTGTGTGTGTCACTTTCAAACTATGCAGCTTCCACTACTTGAGAACTTGGTTTGTAATAATTTTAAGTACTCCGATGTATTTGATAAATGTTGTAAACTGGATGTAACTATGGATGGTAGCCGCTAAACTTATTACGATCTTGGCTATATGTGTGATATGTGGTTTGAAATCCTTCAAGATTTCATGGACTACCGGGATTATATGGGCTTAAGCTCGATGGTTTGACTGTGCAAATGGTCACTATTAGGCTTAATCTCTTATAATTTGGACGGTTCTCTTACAGGCACCAGGAAATCTCTGATCTTGACTGGAATGTTCTCGGCGATACCCAATGGATGTCAAACCGATTGATCTGCTAGTTGCAGGCACATTGATGTTGGTTCTAGGGTCGTATACTCAAGCTTTTTGTAGACTGATGCTGGCATCACACTGACACTTGCTCCGAGATCACAAAGTGCACTGTTGAAGTGTTGGTTTCCGATCGAGCAACCAATAGTGGGGCATCCTAGATCATTCTTCTTCCTTGGTGGTATATTGAGGATGGCCGCACTACATTCTTCTGTCAGCTTGATAACCTCAGTGGTGGGCAGTGGTCTCTTCTTGTTAAGAATATCTCTGATGTACTTTGCATATGTGGGTACCTGTACCACATCAAGCAGAGGTATGTTGATATATAATTTCTGAATGACCTCTACAAACTTACCAAACTGCTCATCCGACTGCAGTCCTCTATTTCTTCTGGGAAATGGCAAATAGTTGGTGTCGTAAAAATCTTTCCTCATTTCTCTAGTTCTTGGTGGTTGCAGCAGATCTTCTACTTCAACTGGGCTTTCTTCTTCTATCACTACTAGTTGCACTGGTGATGATGTTCTTTGTTTCTCTTTTGGGTATGGGGGATCTCTGGTGGTTTTGCCTCCTCTAGTAGTTATATTCTTTACCTCCTCAATGTTAGTAGCAACAGGCAGTGCAGCAGCTAACTTTGTTAATTTAAGCTCTACCCTTTTATTAAGAGTGTTTTGCTCATCAAAGGCAGTTAATAGAAAATCCATTTTATTGTGTATATCTTTTAGAGATGATTCATTTGTATCTAGCCTTTGTTTAACTTCATCATTAGTTTTGGTTTGTTGAGCAATTATCTCCTTTAATGAAAGTTGCTTGAAAGTATTACATGAATTCATACATTTGCTGTTGGGTTGACTCGAGGTTGGTTGATATTTGTATGCTGTCTCAATGGCCCTTTGATCTTCTTTGAACATGGCCCTCTGGTCAATCCAATGGAGCAAATTTTCCATCTTCGTTGATAATGTATTTACTTCTTCTGGTATTTCTTCAGTTTGATGACATTGTTAAGCTTCATCTTGGAACCAGCTTTGGTTTTCTGCTATCTTATCCAAAAGTATCTCTGCTTTTTCAGTTGTAAGCTCCAAGAATGATCCTTTAGCAGATGCATCTAGGCACTCACGAGCCTTCTGGGTTAATCCATGGTAGAAGGTCTGCATAAGTAACCATGTGGCCATTCCATGGTGAGGACAATCTGATATGTATCCTTGAAAACGCTCCCATGCTTTCTGAAATGGTTTCTGTCTTCTGCTCTTGGAAACTGACAATATTTCCTCTTAAGGCAGTTGTTTTGCCTATAGGGAAAAACTTTGATAGAAAGGCATCTAACAAGCTCGTCTAGTTATTGATATTATCTTGATGAGTGTCGAACCACTTCCTCGCTTTTCCTTCTAGTGAGAATGGAAAAAGGCAAAGTAGTATGACATCTTTGTCGACTTCGTTGATGTGGATTGTGTTTCCAATCTCTAAGAAATTCTGCAAGTGTGCACTAGCATCTTCATGTGCCTTTCCACTGAATTGTGTAGCTTGTACCAAATTGATGAGGCTTGACTTGAGCTCAAACTCGGGTGCTCCTTCTTCTACTGCAAATCTTGGTTCTCAAGACTTGGAGCAGAGAATTCTTGTAGGGTCTTCTGTGCCATAGCTTCAACAATTGGTAGCTAGCTTCTTCTTTCTTTCTTGATTGCTGTGGTTCTGATGATGAAGAGTTGAATGTACCCAAAGTCAATCCTGATATACCCTGTATAAAAATATAAACATAGAAAAAAAACAGGGTGAACCTGCCAAAGCAGAGGTGCCTTGTTATGATTTCTCACTTAGTAGCTGTTTTATGCAATTATTTCTCTATAGTCTAGTCTAATATTTTATGTGAATAACCTTGACTGATTTCCTGACTTTCCTTACCGTTCCTATGTGTTACCCTTTTGTTCCCCGGCAACGGCGCCAGAAATGCTTGTTGACACTAGCTAACACCACTTAGATACTAGGTTGTCTTCCCCAGCATGGTGCCAGAGTGTACAAAGGTATTTATAAATGTAAAGGCTCTATAGAAAATAATCTATTATATCCGCAAGCGCACAGATAAAACACCTCATTGTAGCATTTCACCAGGATAAGTATTCCAGGTATCGTTATTTATAATTTTGCTTAAGAGAACAAGGGATGAAATTAAGATAAGGATTAAATCTATCAAGGCATAGACTAGAGATAAACTTGCAAGAACATGATTACTAATGAGAAACTCATCACACAATCACTTACTTTAGCAGGGGGTAAACCATAAAGATAATGATAATGAATTATATGTTCAAGGGTAAATAACACAGTGATTAGAACATAGACTACTCCTCATATATGTAGGTGACGTTGGATTAGCTAGAGAAAGGATTCTAAGTTATCTACTATCTACTAAGTCATAATCTACTCTAGTTATCTACAAGATCATGTATAGCATAAAAGACTCTTCATTCATGTATAAGGAACATTGCTAAACTAAATCAGAACATTGCAAGACTTACTCTGCAATACAAGTTCTGCCCGTCCTATCAACGGAGGGTGGACTATATAAGAATCAATAAAGCTGTCACTATCGCGAACTACCACATGACCCGGCCAATAGGATACATTTGCAGGTAAATAACATCTAAGCACCAAGCCCACATGTGATCTACCACTTAACTCCCTTGCGTCGAAAGCTAAGCGCTTTGCAAACTTATACATAAACTCATTATCAATCATAACTATATCAAATATAGAACTAGAGCAAACTAAGATCATAATAAATAGAGACATAATGTAATTAGAACAAAGTATTAGAGAAAGATATGAATAATACCAATCTTTATTACCGAAGATCCGAATCCAGAGCGTAGTGCTCTACTTCTCTAATTGCTATCTAATCAAACCTATAAACTTGAAGGATTAGGGAGTAGCTAATTCTAATGCTCTGTGGGAGAGAAGCTCTAAACCCTAACTTTGATGGCTATCTCTGATAATGATTTCTTCTCTTCTCTTCTCTCCCCTAGGGGTGGAGAGGCCTTGGTTATATAGTCCTTTCAAGTGAATTTGGGCCGTTGGATCAAACCGACATTGATTGTATGGTTTAGATTCAACCTTTAGGTCGGTGGAGCTTAGTCCCGAAAGAGAGTCCTGATTGGACTCTAACCCCAGGCGGGCGCCCATGGGGGGTGGGCAGGCGCCCTGCCTCCGAGCCTGATCGTCTTGTCGTTCGTTCTCGTGGCTTCTGGACTCTTCTAGATTGAGGAAAATTGCGCGGCACATAATTATCTCGTTGTAAACATGACATGTGGGCCTTCTCTCCATATTCTCTGATAACCCCCTGTAGAAATAGATAAACACCAAAGCTCGTGGAATTCTGTCAGATAAAACCCTAATTCTAGATGTTCGGTGCATATTGATCCTTTTCCATGTTTAGTTGATGATTAATTTTAGTACTTAAGGACCGTCAACATCTATAGCAATCACTTGATTAATAAGCCTCACATTAATAACCATATCCAGTTTATCATGTAGCCATCATCATCGTCATCATAACCATTAAGTTTCATTTAGTTTATCTACGTGGCCGCTGCTCGAGTCAAGTTCTCACTATCCAGGAGAGACGGCGATTCGAATCGATTCCTATCCAGCTGGAGGGGTATTCCTAGCACTCACCCAGGCGTACTTTGCAAGAGCAGCCTTAGGTCACCTTTAGCACAACTCCGAACCAATTCGTGGGTCCATACGGCGCCGCACCCCCAGGGACCACCAATCTGCTAGTGTCAGGACTCTAACCTGACTCCTCGGTCTTACGCCATTGACGCCCCGCACATCCTTGCTACCAACCGGGGTGCGCACTTTAACCAGATCGGGTATCCGGCCGGAGATGCACTCGAAGGCTTCGCGGTCGGAACGACTTATCCGGCCAACTAAGTGTTAGTCATGCGTTCAACATGACATGAGGACGTACAGTGTATCGGTCCTTAAACGACACAGACGGGGATAGATTCACACCCAAGACCTCCATGCCTTGTTGCTTCACTATCATCATCCCGCCCGGTCTCAATTCGTTATTAGCACATGGTTATCTCCATGATAGCAAATATAGCCAACCGTGATCAGGTATCCACCTATATCTCGCAGATGACAGGAAATCACCTGGCTTCTACCGAACTAAGCATAGCTAAGCATAGAACATCTTCCTTATACTAGTAAGGGTTCAGGTAGTTTCATATAGTGGACTAGGTAGGAATTATGCACCAACGGTTTCATTCAACTCCTATCACGTAATGCATCATATAATGTTATACTCTTGTGCTTTTGTAAAAAGAGAGGGTAGGAGACTTAGAATGCTCTGGGGCTTGCCTGGAATCCGACACAAGTTAGTTAAGTTAGCTTGCGCCATCTTGACGACCTCTAAGGTGACAACACTTGTGTAGTCCTTCCATCATCCTGATAGGTCCACCATCATGTCCTCCACGTGGTTCATCTAGCGTACCTAAATGAAATGCAAGGTGCAAGTGTATGAACACATAGAAGTGCAATAGACAATGCATGATATGCTGTAAGCAAGACAAGTATCATGTTACTCTACACATATGTGTTTCGTGTTGCTTAAGTAACATAACATAACCAACATACTAAGATAGAAAAGAATGCAACCAAGTATATCAGGGATGGCATACATGTTTTACAAGATCTCAGTTGTATTAACTTGTCCATTATCAAAGACATGAGTCATACATAGCAATATACCAAGCAACAGCAATACAAGGAACCTGTCATTTTTAGGACTGTTAACAGCAGCTGAGAAAATAAATCATAACTGGAGTTTCACAACTCCAAAAGACATGAAACAAGACATTCTGGAAAGCCTAAGAAATTACCTACATTTGATATGTAGACATAAAAGCATGATTCTCAACTTAATCTGGTCGAAATTATAAAGTTCCAGAATCTGTGCCTGACAAACTGAGAGTAGCCATTTCTGAAATCAAACTTTGAACAGATATAACTCACAAACCATAAGGTCAAACACTACTAAATTTTAACAGCAGATAGATAAATGAATTTAATACAACTTTGATAATAACAAGATTCCCAGAAAACATAATTTACATATTGTAATCCAAACAGTTCCATAAACTGTCAAGAAACAACAATTACAAACAATTAATTATTAACTTATGTCTCAAACATGCATTTGAGCAAAACCATTGTTACCAACAGTTTGCACATATCCAAAGAACACCAGAAAACATAGTGGTCATTACCAAATAAACTTATTTAATGCATTTCTTAATTTATTTGGATAATAAGGTGAATTAAAGAACATATAACAAAATTGCTCAGTAAATTCCACCAAAATTACAGTAGCTTCTACATACTATCCGTAGTCTACTGTACAAATTTCATTATATTTGGACAAACATAGCAATATCTATGAAAAAGACAAATTGCTATTGCAATTAACCATGTGTTGACACCGTTTTTGGACACGTATTTTTAGGCATGCGTCTGGAGTTAATAATATGTAGATCGGCAGGTGGAGGAATGGTGACTAGTCTATAGGGGAGTTGCCGATGAAGGTGGTTGCCGATGGGGAAACAGCCAAATATGACCAAGTCCAGAAGTGGTGACGTATTCGTGCTGATGACCAGTGCTAATGTTTGCCGATGGCTGTAACAGGTAGTCTGCTGATGACCCTGAAGAAAAGCGCGGAGGTTGCTGTTGGGTATTCTTAACATCATTACCAAAAGTAGACTAAGTTCTCTAAACCTAGTAACGGTGCCAAAAATACCAAACCTATCCCTCATACCACTTAAGCCAAGTTGTCATCCCCAGCATGATATAAGAGACGCGGTATTGAAATATGCAATTGCTCTTCTAAATAAATAATAAATGGGATCTGCAAGCGCACAGATTAATACCGATGCAGCATTTTAACCGGGAAGTATTCCACGTATCGTTATTTATATTTTTACCACTGGGAAGGGATTAGCAATCATCACTATTGATTACAGAATAGAATATGAGATTGAGTATCTATCATTGCATGTATAATTGAGAACATTATATCTAACTCATCATACAGGGATAAGTGTCACTTAAAAGATATATGAAATAATGAATAGTGACAAGGATAATTAATCTGATCTAGCCACATAATAAATATGATAAGCACCTCAATTAGATACTCTAGAAAGTCATTAGCATGGTATTAGAACGAACTACAAGAATATTCCCTAAGTTATTCTCAACTATATAGTCTAGCATATCATAGTTAGTGCAAGCATACTTAGCAATCATTGCGAGACAAGACTACACCCATGCATAGTGATATTAGCAAGGAATATGAGAAACATAGCAATCACTCCCCTGTAATAATGTTCCTCTGCCAGCCCAATACACGAGAGGGGGACTATATAAGAATCAGTGAAGCTGTCACTATCACGAACCACCCCACGATCTGGCATATTGGGTACAATCGTAGATAAATACGGTATAAGCACCACGCCTACACAATATCTATCATTTACCCATGGATCCGATGGATAAACACTATACGATCCTAAGCATGTATATAGATCCAATCTAACTAAGCCAAGTACATAACTATGATAAACTAAGAACAATATAATCTTGAATATAAGCAAGTAGAGCAAAGTCATAAGCAATATATTGAAGTAGAACAAAGTCATATTCATAATATTGAAGAACAAAGTTAATTAGAAAGTAATTAGAAGCACAATTAGAGAATTACCAAGAATCCTCCTGACAGATCCGGAAACCAATCGAAGCTTGACTCCTTCTAGTTCTAATCCTATGTAGCTATGCTAATCTAGATATCTAATTGATGTGGTGGCTCTAATCTTGATCAGAGGCTTCTTCTCCCTTGATGGAACAATGAATTAGGGTTGAGAGGCTCTCTCCTCCAGGGGCCAGGGGGTCTGGTTTTATAGTCCCTTCAAGTGAATATGGGCCGTTGGATCAAACCGACATAGATTGTATGGTTTAGATTCATCCTTTAGGTCGGTGGAAATCTCCCGCAAAGCAAAGTCCTCATTGGCCTCAGAGGCAGGGCGGGCGCCCAGGGTCTGGCCTCGTTTCGCCTCCGCTTTGGTCTTGTGGCTTCTGGAGTCATCTAGATGTAAGATAATTGCACGGCACGTTAATATCTCTACGTAATCCCGACGTGTGGGCCTTTCTTCCGTATTTCCTGATAACTCCCTGCAGAAATAGACAAACACCAAAACTCGTGGAATTCTGTCAGATAAAACCCTAAGTCTAGATGTTGATTTCATTTGGATCCTTTTCTTTATTTATTTGATAATTAAATTTGATACTTAAGGACCGTCAACAGTTGCCGATTGATTCATGGCAGTGTCCCGATCGGTTACGGGGGATAGTTTAATGTTTTCCTTAGTTATTAGGATTCGTTTTTGTATACGGGTTCTGTTTAATTTAGAATTCAAGTCCTAGTTGTGTCTGGTTGTAGCTCTTTGGACAGTGTATAAATGTAGACCCTAGGGCAGTAATGAAGAATCAATCAATCAATCAAACACAAGTTTTTACTCATATTCCAGTATCTACTTTTTCGACGACTTCGTCATATTTTCTTTTTACTACGAGTTCTTAGGAATTCGTCGAGTCAATCTCGGCGTGTTCTCAAGTTCCACGTGAGCATCTCTTGGCCGTGACATCTGGGCGCATCGCTGTTGTCGGGACCAAAGTGTTTGAGTTACCACCTTCGTCGATTGTAAGGTCAACTCGGCTGGCATGCCTTAACGTTTGAATCAGGTATTAGCCCTTTGTGTTTGCAGATCAGCTTTTGCACCAACACATCTTTTGGCACGCCCAGTGGGACCGATTTCAAGATCAAGATCAACATGTCGAACAACGATTTCGACTTGGAGAACGTTATCCCCGTGACGGAAGCGAATCTCAGGGATGAGCAGAAGCAAGCTATGGCAAAAGCAATGGAGGGATACAAGCAGCAATGCTTGAAATCCTTCTGTATCAACAGGAGCGGCGAGGTGATCCAAAAGGAAGCATTGCCGGCACCTCGGCAGATAACTTTTGAAGCCAATCCTGGTAAACTTCAAGACATGGTTGATAGTGCTATTAACCGTGCCTTGATTAATCAAGCTGGTGTGCTGTCCAATACGGTTTTCAATGCTATGGCTAGAACTTTCAAAGAAGGACAAGTACCACCAACTTATGTTGCTCCTGCCTATCATCAGCCAGGGTCATCATTGGTCACAGCTCCATTAGCTACTACAGCCATTGTGGGTACAGAAGCTACTTCTCCTCCAAGCACATTAGGGATCACTAATGCGCAGTTTACACCAATGACGACCAATCCATCAACATTAGACGGGCAAATCAAGCTTGCCACAGATCTATTGGCATTGGCAATGTCAGGGACTGTTCCTCCCAACTGGTGGGGTTATGGTATGCCCTCAGAATTGATGGCAAAAAGTCCTAGAACATCTCAAGTGGCTGACGTGACAGGCAAGGCTCCAATGGCATCGGCACCTCCAAATCCGTCGATGAATCAGAGTCCCCAGTACACTACAACTACTACTGCAAGACCTTACACTAGGAATTCTCAAGCACCAACCTTCCAGATGCCTAATGCATCGGTAGATTCAATGCTGACGCAGCAGAGGTTTATGACGCAACCAGGGTATGTCAATTCGATGATGATGCCCAATTATCAGTCATCGGCAGGGCCTATGCCGATGAATGCTAACAGTGGATGGACTAGGTAGTTTCTCTTTCCACAGATGCCTCAGCAGAATCATCAGGCTGTAGGGTTTCAACAAGGACCAATCCAACCTGGGTTTCAGAACCAAGGGTTGATCAACCAGCCGATGAATCTTGATCAGCAAATTGGTGGCCAGATGGTTAATACAATGTTCCATGCAGGCCGTGCACCTCAGAGACACGTAGAAGTTTATCAGCAGGTGCCAGATCCACAGCCGCCTCATCGACAAGATGCCGATGCTTATTGGGCCGATAAGATAGCTGAAGTGATGAGAGACCAATTTGGGATAAAACCCAAAGTCAACACTTACTCTTATCGGACACCGTATCCTCCCGCATATGACTTAATTCCGCTTCCAAATCAGTATAAGGTACCAGATTTCACCAAGTTTTCTGGACAGGATTGTCGAGGGTATCGGTAAGGGGTACCCTCAGCGATGCGCATTATGAGATTGCCCGTACGAAGGTCGAGACCCTCAATTCGACGCTCTAATCTTACGTATGCGCCGCCATCGACGGTCGAAGCCTCGAAGACGGAAATAGCGTCGAGCGAATCGGTCAGGGCTCGAGCGACGACTGCCGTCGAAAACGGAAGCGGGCTCGAGCGAACCGAGAGGCGTCGGGCGCAAGGACACTGTCCGCCGCCTGACGCGCGCACGCGGGCCGGAGCATTAAATGCACCTGACGCTTCCCCACCTAACACACGGGTCACGGAAGGTGTGATAGGGAACAAGCTTCTGTCCCATCGTTCTTTTTGCAGCCTTCCCACCGAACGACCCAGGGCGTGTCAGGACGCAGGAAACAAGGATGGAACGTCTAATCGGGACCCCCTCGAGACACCCAAGGTCAGCGCTCCAGATATCAGTATATTACACGGCGCCCGACCCTCGACCGAACCGGGTCCCTTCCTAGGGACAAGTTGGGCGTCGACTAACAACACCACAGCTACCCCGCCGGATACCACAGCATGCGACCTCAGAACCAGCACAAGGCGACTGGCAGGGCAGAACGCAGGAGCACGCGTAATCATCACCAGGCTATCAAGATGGGACGGCTCGAGGCCATGCCGTACGGAAGCCTCGAGTAGGTCAGCGCTCCATGCGGCTATCGATCCCTACTCTAACATCTACGCATGTACCCTGTGTCTCTCCTTGGAGCTATAAAAGGAGAGACTCAGGAATAGAAGAGGGGGACATCACAACTCAAGACCACGCTCATACGTAGTAAAGCTCCACACTTCATACCACGCTTGTATTCGCCCCTGTACAAGCACTTAGGTGCAAGATAATACAAACTCTCTCCCCCCGCTGGACGTAGGGCCTTCTCTTGCCCGAACCAGGATAAATCTCTGTGTCTTCTTGCATCACCATCCGGAAAAGGGAGCACGCATACAAATTTACTCGTTGGTGTGACCCCCCGGGGGAAAAACACCGACAGTTGGCGCGCCAGGTAGGGGTCCTGCGTGTTTTTCATCGATTTCCCACTCCTTTCCGGATGGCTACTCTTGCCTCGCCGTTTCCGCGCTCCACGGTGATTTGGTTTGGGAGTCTCGAGTTCATGTCTACGGGCTCCGGCTATGACATGATCTTGCTCTCAGTCAAAGGACCAGGAGGAGCCCGCGTTACGCCAGCACGGTTGAAGGCCCCGAGACGCCCTCATCACCATGCCTCCCCGCCTAAGAAGAGGCACGGACAGCACCACCGCGGCCCTTCTGCTTCAGCACGACCAACAACTCGTGCGAGGCAGGAGGTGGGCCACAAGTCGGCAGCACCATGTGACGGAGCAACAAGTGCGACGACTCAGCACCGCGCGACGACGGGAGGGGACGTGTCTCGCGCCCTCTCCCCCACCGCAGCTAGGCTACTTCCACACGGGTTGTTCTCTCCAAGGGCGGCACTACCGTTCGGAATGGACAACGCCGCGGCGTCGCTCGCCAGGACGATATGCCCAAACGCCCAGACGTACGTGGAAAGACCCATGGTCCTCCCACATAGCTCTGAAGCACGGCGGCCAGCGTCCGAGCTGCCGGACCTTTCCCGAGTACGAGGCCTCCGTCGTCTAGGCCCCGGACGATACTCGATCACCTCCCTCAGGCAACGATTGCTGGAGGAAGGACGTGGGTGTTTCTACGCCGCCGAACGAGACTCCGACTCAGAGACAGACAGCTATGACCCTACGAGGGAATGCTATCACATCGATGGGGCGGCAGAAACCACCGACGAGACACGGGATGCTGCTGCGGGTGGTCGAGCCCCCGCAGCGCAAGAAGACCCCAGGACGCCTGGGAACGACGGACGGCTCGACCCTCTTCCTCAGGAAGATAGAACTGCGCAGCTCGCGCAGCTGTGGGAGCTCAAGATGAAGCTCGACGAAGATCGCGAGCGCCTCGTCCTGCTCGAGCAAATCCTCGAACAAGACCTGCCTTACCCGCCGGGCGGAAGTGTCCGCAGACGCGCTCGAGAGGTACATCGACAGATCGTCGGCGACGCAGAGGCGGAGCAACCTGTCAGCCGTTTCCCTCGAGCAGGCCAGAATGTAGTAGCAGCGACGATGTTGCTACGTAACATGCCAGAGCCGTCGAATTCCCAGGCCCGACGCATTCGAGATGAAGTACAGACATTGCTCCAGGTGGCAGCGGTTCAACAAGCCGAAAGTTCGGCGTCTCGACGGCGAGGAGCTGCCACAGAGAAGCGCGACGAACAGCCTCTAAACGAAGAGGAGGTGTCAGTCCATCAACAACCTCCCCCTCGAGGTAGAAAGACCGCTCTCATCCTCCCTGCCGACAATCAACGTCGACACGACGCGCGGCACGACATCAAAGAAAATAGACGCCGCTGGCACGGAGACGCGGAAGAACGTGGTTATAGCGCGCATCGCGGTGGGAGATACGACAGCGACGAGGACCGGGTGGCCCCCGAGCCACCGGGCCCACGGGTGTTCAGCAGGGCGATTCGCAGCACGCCCCTGCCCAATCCATTTCGACCCCCAACCAGCATCGCGAAGTACAATGGAGAGACCAAGCCAGAGCTATGGCTGGCCGATTTCAGGCTGGCCTGTCAGCTAGGTGGCGCTCGAGGTGATGATCGAGCCATCATCAGACAGCTACCCCTTTTCCTCTCCGACACCGCCCGTCGATGGCTCGAGGAACTCCCTGCCAATCAGATCCACAACTGGGTTGATCTGGTCAGAGACTTCGAGGGTAACTTCAAAGGGACCTACATACGGCCAGGGAACTCGTGGGACCTCAGCAAATGCAAGCAGAAGTCAGGAGAAACTCTTCGGGAGTATGCTCGACGCTTCTCGAAGCAGCGCACTGAGTTGCCGCACATCCCTGACCACGACGTCATCTTGGCGTTTGTCTCGGGCACCACCAGTCGAGACTTGGTGCGGGAATTAGGTCGCAATCGACCTCAGACCGTCGACGAGCTGATGGACGTAGTAGCTAACTACGCGGCAGGGGAGGAGGCAGTCGGCGCCTTCTTCAGCTCAGAAGGAAGAAAAGGCAAGCAGCCCGTCGATGAAGATGGGACTTCCAGTCGAGGCCTCAAGAAAAATAAGAAGAAGCAGAAAGTGCGGCAGCTTCACCGGGAAGATTCAGGTGACAACCTCGTCGTCGCCATGGATCGAAAGAAGCCGCGAGGCCCTCCGGAGGGAGGAATCTTCGACAAGATGTTGGAGGAGCCGTGCCCTTACCATAAGGGGGGCGCCAACCACAAACTCAAGGACTGTCGTATGCTGAGAAAGCATTTCGACGGTCAGGGGTTCAAAAAAGATACGCGTGATGACTCCAAGAAGGAGAAGGCTGGCGGCAAGGAGGACAACAAAGATGACGACGGCTTCCCCGCCGTCCACGACTGCTACATGATCTATGGCGGGCCCTCGACTCAGTTGACCACGAGGCAGCGCAAAAGGGAGCGTCGCGAAGTCTTTGCAGCAAGAATGGCGGTGCCCCAATACCTTAGCTGGTCGAGCACTCCCATCACTTTCGACCGAGAAGACCACCCTGACAAGGTAGTCGCCCCAGGCGTCTACCCGCTCGTCGTCGACCCCATCATCGTCAACACCCGACTCTCGAAAGTGCTGATGGATGGTGGCAGCAGCCTCAACATCATCTACCTCGAGACCCTCGATCTCCTCGGCATCGATAGAGGACGCCTCCAGCCAAGCGCCGGCGGTTTCCATGGCGTCGTGCCGGGGAAAAAGGCACTGCCAGTAGGTCGAATTGACCTACCGGTCTGCTTCGTCACGGCGGCCAACTTCAGGAAGGAGACCCTCACCTTTGAGGTGGTTGGGTTCCGAGGCACGTACCACGCCATCGTCGGGCGCCCGGGCTACGCCAGGTTCATGGCCATACCTAACTACACATACTTGAAGCTGAAGATGCCTGGTCCCAAAGGCGTCATCACTGTCAGTTCCTCCTTCGAGCACGCGTACAAGTGCGATGTCGAGTGCGTCGAGTACGGGGAGGCGGTCGAGAGCTCCACCGAGCTCGTTGCAAAGCTCGAGGACATGGCCGCTGAGGCTCCATAGCCTAAGCGTCACGCGGGCAGCTTCGAGGCGGCGGAAGGAACCAAGAAGATCCCGCTCGACCCCAACAACTCCGACGGCAAGGTGCTGACGATCAGCACCGACCTCGACCCCAAATAGGAAGCCGTGCTCGTCGACTTTCTCCGTGCGAATGCTGATATGTTTGCATGGAGTCCCTCGGACATGCCAGGCATACCGAGGGAAGTCGCCGAGCACTCCTTGGAGATTCGAGCCGGTTCCAAGCCAGTGAAGCAGCGGTTGCGCCGATTCGACGAGGAAAAGCGCAAGATCATTGGCGAGGAAGTCCACAAGCTTTTGACGGCCGGATTCATCAAGGAGGTTCATCATCCTGACTGGTTAGCGAACCCTGTATTAGTTAAGAAAAAGAATGGGAAAATGAGGATGTGTGTCGATTATACTAGTTTGAATAAAGCATGTCCAAAAGTTCCCTTTCCATTGCCACGCATTGATCAGATTGTCGATTCTACCGCGGGATGTGAAACCCTTTCTTTCCTTGATGCATATTCCGATTACCATCAAATAAAAATGAAGGAGTCCGACCAGCTCGCGACCTCTTTCATCACGCCTTTTGGGATGTATTGCTACGTGACCATGCCATTCGGGCTTCGAAACGCCGGAGCCACATATCAACGTTGCATGCTCCACGTATTTGGCAAACATGTAGGAACAACGGTCGAGGCCTACGTCGATGACATTGTCGTCAAGTCAAAGCGACGAGGAGACCTGATCCGGGACCTCGAGGTTGCCTTCAGCTGCCTACGCACCAGCCGGATCAAGCTCAATCCCGAGAAGTGCGTTTTCGGCGTGCCTCGAGGCATGCTCCTAGGATATATCGTTTCGCAGCGCGGTATCGAGGCCAACCCCGAGAAAGTCTCGGCCATCACGAAAATGGGGCCAATCCGAGACATCAAGGGTGTGCAGAGAGTCACAGGGTGCCTGGCGGCTCTGAGCCGTTTCATCTCGAGACTAGGAGAAAAGGCATTACCGTTATATCGACTCCTAAAGAAGGTCGAGCGCTTTTCTTGGACCCCCGAGGCCGAGGAAGCACTCGAAAAGCTGAAAAAGACGCTGACCTCGGCACCAGTCCTGGTCCCACCTCAACCTACGGAGCCGCTGCTCCTCTACGTCGCGTCGACGACCCAGGTCGTCAGCGCGGCGGTGGTGGTCGAAAGACAAGAGGAGGGTCACGCGCTGCCGGTCCAAAGGCCAGTCTATTTCGTCAGCGAGGTGCTTTCGGAGACCAAGGCGCGTTACCCCCAAATCCAGAAGATGATCTACGCCGTAATCCTTGCCCGCCGCAAATTGCAGCATTACTTCCTTGGTCATCCTATCACAGTGGTCTCTTCTTTCCCCTTGGGCGAGATAATCCAGAGCAAGGAGGCCACGGGAAGGATAGCTAAGTGGTCGGTCGAGCTCATGAGCGAGACTCTCACTTACGCGCCTCGAAAGGCCATCAAATCGCAAGCATTGGTAGACTTCGTCGCGGAATGGACAGACTCCCAGCTTCCCCCGACTCAGGTCCAGGCGGAGCTGTGGACAATGTATTTCGACGGGTCACTCATGAAAACTGGGGCCGGGGCCGGCCTGCTGTTCATCTCACCCTTGGGCGTCCACATGAGGTATGTAATCAGGATTCATTTTGCCGCATCTAACAATGTCGCCGAATATGAGGCCCTCGTCAACGGTCTCAAGATCGCTATCGAGTTAGGAGTCCGACGCCTCGACGTCCGAGGTGACTCCCAACTCGTCATCGACCAGGTAATGAAAACCTCGAGTTGCCATGACCCAAAAATGGAGGCATACTGCAAGGAGGTCCGTCGACTTGAAGACAGGTTCCACGGCCTCGAGCTTGTCCATGTCGCTCGACGCTACAACGAGGCAGCCGACGAACTCGCCAAGATCGCATCTACCAGAGGCACAGTGCCGCCTGATGCATTCTCAAAGGATCTTCACGAGCCATCCGTCGACCTAGGCATGGGGGCTGGCGTCGACACCACCATCGCCCAACCAACCAATGCTGTTGATGCGCTCTTGATGGAGGAAGAGGTGATGGAGATAGAACGACGACCGGGTCGACCATTCGATTGGCGCACACCGTTCCTCGACTGTCTTATCCGCGGTGAGTTGCCAGAAGACAAGACAGAAGCTCGTCGTATCGCTCGACGGGCCAAATCATATGTGATCTATGGCGAAGACAACGAGCTATATCGACGGAGCCCGACGGGGGTCTTACAACGTTGCATCACCATAGAGGAAGGCCGAAAACTCCTCGATGACCTGCACTCGGGGGCTTGTGGCCACCACGCCGCCCCACGGACCCTTGTAGGAAACGCTTTTCGGCAAGGCTTTTACTGGCCAACGGCCGTGGCGGATGCCATCGAGCTCGTACGCTCGTGTCATGGGTGCCAATTCTACGCCAAACAGACGCATCTGCCCGCCCACGCTCTTCAGATGATCCCCATCACCTGGCCGTTTGCGGTATGGGGGCTCGATTTAGTAGGACCTCTGCAAAAGGCGAAAGGAGGGTATACCCATTTGCTGGTGGCCATCGACAAGTTCTCCAAATGGATCGAGGCTCGACCCATCACCAACATCCGCTCCGAGCAGGCCGTCCTTTTCTTCTCCGACATCATCCATCGGTTTGGGATCCCCAATGTCATCATCACCGACAACGGCACCCAGTTCACCGGCAGAAAGTTCTTGGATTTCTGCGATCAGCATCACATCCGTGTGAACTGGTCCGCAGTAGCCCACCCTCGAACTAACGGCCAGGTCGAGCGTGCCAACGGCATGATTTTGCAAGGACTCAAGCCAAGGATCTACAATCGATTGAAGAAATTCGGCAAGAAATGGGTCGAAGAGCTTTCCTCAGTCCTATGGAGCCTTAGGACAACGCCAAGCAGGGCCACAAAATACACCCCGTTCTTCATGGTCTACGGCTCTGAAGCTATCCTCCCCACAGACCTCGAGTATGGGTCACCACGACTCAAGGCTTACAACGAGCAATCGAACAAAGAGACTCAGGAAAACGCGGTCGACCAACTCGAGGAGGCTCGAGACATGGCCCTCCTCAACTTGAGCGTCATTCTAAGATAAAGCTATTTAACACTCGTGCTCATCGAGGACAAAACAAGAAACAACCAAGGCACGATCTAGATAACCAACATCCACACAACATAACAGTTTTAAGCAAGTACTTGAGAGAACTCAAACAATCACGCTTAAACAACCATTACTAAGCACAAGGCTTAGATATAACAAACCTTTATCTACAGGAATACAACACATTTGCCCCATATACAGAGATTATGATACAATATCTGCTATAAAGCAAGTAGACATGGCTCAGTCTTTTAGGGAGAAGATGATTTTGAGATAGATAGTAAAAGGGCTCCAAAAGATTTTTGGCATGGCTGCACTATCATGCAAATAGACATACCACTAGCAAGAGTTTAACATTTAGGAAAACTCAGCAGGAAAAGGTTATCAAACCTATAGAACTAATTCAAAACTTAACAAGGTTGAAAAAGGATAGCAATCAGCTCTGCCTAAACTAGGATAGACAACTTGACATGAACTTTAGAAAATGGTAACTAAAGTTTCATTGATCCAACAAACATGATCCTCAATCTTATGGAAAACTTATCAAGTTACCTATAATTTTATTATTAACATCTTAAGGTGCTTCTACAGCTAACAAGCACAAACAATACAAAGAAGACATATATTCAGATTTTGACAGATTCTGTCATCCCACTTCACAAGCTCATAACAGAAGATTTAGACCACCAAAAGTAGTGATCTAAGACATTTTGGAAACCTTAACAAAATTATTACAGTTCTTCTATTAACTCCGAGACATAATTCTATATGCATACTAGTCAAACAAACTAAACATTGAGATCTGTTCAGAACACGATCAGGATCTGACAACAAACTTCAAAAGTTCATAACTCCTAAACCATCAGGCCTATAGTCATGAAATTTTAGGATAAACTAGATATAGACGTTGGCTATAGCTTTGGTATTTACTATAATTACAGAAAACACCACTATTGTCATGAAAACACCACTAGAATACAAACTGCTCTAGCAGCCAAAACTCAACACAAATATCAAGCAATGTTTCCCCTTGTTCTATTAACAAGAGAGCACACACATGTATAACTCTAGTAGCTACAAACATTATTATCTTGACAAATAATAATTTAGTTTGGTGACAAGGAGGGATTAACATAAGAACCACAATTGCTTAAGTGAGGTTAAAGCATTTGCAAACGCTTGCAGGAGCAACGTATTCGCCTTTTGGCTAAACAAGCGGACACCTACAAGTTCAAGCATATAGCCTTAACTATTTCTATTATAGGTAGGCCATACTTTTACTTAGTTAATTAACATTAGAGGATTCATTGGAAAACATTCACATACGTGTTCACCGACAAGCTTTAGTTTTCAAAGGATTGTAGATTCTTATAGAAGCAAACATTTCAAGGCTAGACACATCACACACTACTTTCAAGTAAAACTATTTAAGTAGCATGAACTAAGGCAATTTTTGTATAGCTTCACACAAAGAAAGAAGTAGCATCACATCACTCACAAGTTACAAATTATTGGGACAAAAGTGAGAGAAGCATTATCATACATAGTGCAACAATCATGAGGATGCATGCTTCGTCTTATTCGTCCTCTCAAAATTGCCAGCCTAAGGTGGCAATCACACGTTCTATGTCGGTGGTATAACACATAATCTCTCAACATATAACTAGTCGTCAACTACGTTCAATCTTTGCATTCGTGGTTAGTGTACCTGCAGAAGAATTTCATTTCAGCCCAACCCAACAATAATATAAGTACAAAAATGAAAGTTTGGTCTCTAGGTTGAAAGCTAAATACTCCAATATATATTCCCGAATATATATTGCAGCATACTACCCATGTGAAGCATGACCATGTATACATAGAGACATGTATATACGGTTATACCAACTAACCCACAATTAAGTACCTTCATATAAACATGTGTGTAACATTTAAATATTCCAGTAACCACATCTAACTTTCCTCTAGACCGACGGTTGGACGATCATGCTCTCACAACTCACATTCTTACCTTAGTGTCGAGGTATGTAGATCCATACATCACCACTCAAGCAAGTGGCATCCATACAATTTCACACCGTATGGACGACGAAAGGAAAATATTGCTTACCGTGGCGTAGAGGTATATGATCCATTCATTACCACTCAAGTAAGTGGCATCCATACTATTGCACGCCGTATGGACGACGAAAGTAAAAGTTGCAATAAAGTAAACCCCCCATAGTTAGTATCAGTTTACATAAAGCCACCTAGCAGTCCTTAATTGAGCATAACTGGAGGTTGTCGCTAGCATAGTTTTTGTAAATTAGGTTTGACAAATTTTGCCTGTAGCTAAAGTTTGAGTCAAAATAGGATTTTTAAAATCAAAACTTTGTTTTTAAACAGTGTACCTTATAGTATTATACTTAATCTTGCTCCGATGCTAGCTGTGACAGAACTGCCCAATTTATACAAGTTTAAGTATGACTGTCCCCATTTAACATGTTGACATGCGCATACTCTCACTTATATAAACCCGGTAGTCTGCCGAGTGTCACGAAGGACCTCGGTAAAATCATCTTTACACCAAGATCACATGATTAAGCAAATACACATCACATACACGGAGATTTGCAATGGAAATAATATTACAAAAGAGTTCACAAATAATAATACAAGTTTGTATTTTCCAAATCGATTTAGAAAACAACACAGCTTTCAAATGATTACAATAACATAAGTTCCAAATACATTGCTAGGATAAGTGACATTCTCCAACAAAAGCATGTAGATAAGAATACTATATAGAATCACCGAGCCCACCGGCGGTTAGCCACCATCTTTAGTAGACTGAAAACTTCACCTGCAACAAGATGAGATAAACCCTGAGTACTCGAATGTACTCAGCTAGACTTACCTGACAGGAGAGAAAATAAAAGACTCTCAAGGATATGCAAGGCTTTTTGGTGGAGTTGGTTGGATAGCATAACTTTGCCAAAAAAGAGCATTACTGTCATGAGTCCTTACTTTCAACCTTTTAGTCAACATTTTAGCATCAAGTTCAATTAAGCTACCATAGCTAGAGTTTACACCTATTCTATAGCAATCACTTGATTAATAAGCATCACATTAATAACCATATCCTGTTTATCATGTAGCCATCATCATCATCATCATCATCATCATCATCATCATCATCATCATCATCATAACCATTAAGTTTCATTTAGTTTATCTACGTTGCCACTGCTCGAGTCAAGTTCTCACTATCCAGGAGAGACGGCGATTCGAATCGATTCCTATCCAGCTGGAGGTGTATTCCTAGCACTCACCCAGGCATACTTTGCAAGAGCAGCCTTAGGTCACCTTTAGCACAACTCCGGACCAATTCGCGGGTCCGTACGGCGCCGCACCCCCAGGGACCGCCAATCTGCCAGGGTCAAGACTCTAACCTGACTCCTCGGTCTTACGCCATTGACTCCCCACACATCCTTGCTACCAACCGGAGTGCGCACTTTAACCAGATCGGGGTATCCGGCCGGAGATGCACTTGTAGGCTTCGTGGTCGGAACGACTTATCCGGCCAACTAAGTGTTAGGCATGCGTTCAACATGACACGAGGACGTACAGCGTATCGGTCCTTAAACGACACAGACGGGGATAGATTCACACCCAAGACCTCCATGTCTTGTTGCTTCACTATCGTCATCCCGCCCGGTCTCAATTCATTATTAGCACATGGTTATCTCCATGATAGCAAATATAGCCAACCGTGATCAGGTATCCACCTATATCTCGCAGGTGACAGGAAATCACCTGGCTTCTACTGAACTAAGCATAGCTAAGCATAGAACGTCTTCCTTATACTAGTAAGGGTTCAGGTAGTTTCATATAGTGGACAACGTAGGAATTATGCACCAACTGTTTCATTCAACTCCTATCACCTAATGCATCATATAAAGTTATACTCTTGTGCTTTTGTAAAAAGAGAGGGTAGGAGACTTAGAATGCTCCGGGCTTGCCTGGAATCCGACACAAGTCTTGCGCCATCTTGACGACATCTAAGGTGACAACACTTGTGTAGTCCTTCCATCATCCTGATAGGTCCACCATCATGTCCTTCACGTGGTTCATCTAGCGTACCTAAATGAAATGCAAGGTGCAAGTGTATGAACACGTAAAAGTGCAATAGACAATGCATGATATGAAGTAAGCAAGACAAGTATATCATGTTACTCTACACATATGTGTTTCATGTTGCTTAAGTAACATAACACAACCTACATACTAAGATAGAAAAGAATGCAGCCAAGTATATCAGGCATGGCATACATGTTTCACAAGATCTCAGGTGTATTAACTTGGCCATTATCAAAGACATGAGTCATACATAGCAATATACCAAGCAACAGCAATACAAGGAACCTGTCATTTTTAGGACTGTTAACAGCAGCTGAGAAAATAAATCATAACTGGAGTTTCACAACTCAAAAAGGCATGCAAGAAGACATTCTGGAAATCCTAAGAAATTATCAACATTTGATATTTAGACATAAAAGCATGATTCTCAACTTAAGCTGGTCGAAATTATAAAGTTCCAGAATCTGCCCCTAACAAACAGAGAGCAGCCATTTCTGAAATCAAACTTTGAACTGATATAACTCACAAACCATAAAGCCAAATACTACCCAATTTTAACAGCAGATAGATAAATGAATTATCTACAACTTTGATACCAACTGGATTCCCAGAAAACATAATTTACAAATTGTAATCCAAGCAGTTCCCTAAACTGTCCAGAAACAACAATTGCAAACAATTAATTATTAACTTATGTCTCAAACATGCATTCGAGCAAAACTATTGTTACCAACAGTTTGCACATATCCAAAGAACACCAGAAAACATAGTAGTCATTATCAAATAAATTTATTTAATGCATTTCTTAATTTATTTGGATAATAAGGTGAATTAAAGAACATATAACAAAATTGCTCAGTAAATTCCACCAAAATTACAGTAGCTTCTACATACTATCCGTAGTCTACTGTACAAATTTCATTGTATTTAGATAAACATAGCAACATCTATGAAAAAGACAACTTGCTATTGCAATTAACCATGTGAGAGCAAGATAAATGCACAAATCATATTTTCTTCAAACACATGACCATATTATATGTTAACATGATACAACAATATCATATCATTGTACTGGACCAATAGTTTCCATTTTCACATTTTTATTTACAATTATAAACCATTTAACAAGCCCCATGAAGACATTTCTGTTCAAAACATGGACAGAATCTATCATGCCACATTAAAAAGCCGTAACTTGAGTTTCATATGCCCATAAATTATGGTTATGTACATTCTAGAAAGCTTACTAAATTGTGAACAAGTTTGTTATAAATATCTAGAGCTAAATCTACAACCAACAAGGTCTTACATAACAAACAATGCATCCCTGTCTGGGTTTAGACAGAAACTGAAACAGTACTTTAAACCACTATAACTAAACATATGCTTAACCAAACATTATGTTATTTAGCTTGATCGAAAGCTTATGAAACGTACTACAACTCATATATTTTCATCCAGGCATGATTCACAAGCTAACTGAGCCAAACAATATAAACATGCAGACGTACTCATAATATGAGCAAAGCAACACAGGGCATTTGTTATTTTTATAACTCTTGATCTGTCATTCCTAAATTCATACAATTTGTACCAGACATCAAATATTATATGTAAAGCATGTCGCAATATTTTCACATTTATGTGAGCAATAATACAGTGGTTATCAAAAAGACAAATATAGCAAGCAATTAAAACCTAACTGCACAAATCTATTTTTACTGTTAAAACTTTCAACTAAAACATGGCATACTATAGATCTACTGCATAGAGAATTTCACAAAGATTCCAAAAAGTCTACATTTGCTATTTTACTACTTTTCTATGAATTACTATACATTTCCAAACTTTATCCATAAAATCTGCAAAAACAAAAGAAAAGGAAAACAGATCTTCCAACGGGAACCCTGGATTTTCTATGAATCACGTCACAGTCCACAAAAACTATTCATATGAGTCTTGGCTTCGCATCTGGAACCCTGAGTTGTTTCATATTCTAACCCGGGGTGCCTGACGCGAAAGGAAATAGGGGAGCTCGTCGCAGAGCTCGCCATTCGGCCGGAGGAGGCTTGGTGGCAACTGCTCAAGGGTGGAGAAGCACCGGGAGTGTCTTGCGAACTCGCTGAGCCACCCACCTCGGCCGAAGACGGTCCACGGCGGCCTAGCCACGGAAGCAGGTGGCGGCCACCGCGGTGGTGCCCGCACGGCGGCGCTTCGGCAGCGGATTTGGACAGCGAATACGAGCACCGTGTGCATGAGATGGAGGCGAAGCCGATGGTGGTGCTTGCTGGGAGCGAGAAGGCGCAGAGCCGCGAGAATGTGGACGGCGTCGAGCTCAGCCCGCCGGCCATGGCGGATATGGCTGCGTTCTCGTGGTGTCGAGCGAGGGCGAGGCGAGGGAGTGGCAGAGAGAGTGTGGGCGAGTGCGGAGAGGGTGCTCGGGGCTTTCCCCATCATCAGCGAGCGCGGACACGCGGAGGGGCACGCGGCAAGACGAGGAGGCGCGAGCTCTGCATGGCTGCCCACGCGTCCTCCAATTGACGCATTTTGCTGAACAGCTGGCGGGCGACGATGTGGCCAGTGTGGGACGTGCTTTTGGGCTCCTTCCGGGCAGGTGTCGACATTGGGCCAAAAACAAGATTTGCTCTACTCGGTCCACTCAACAATTTTTGTTTAAGATTCACGGCCATTAGAGCTATAGATTAGTAGAAAATTGATGCCAATCTATGAGTGTCAATGAATTGATAATGATTAGCAAAACTCAAAATTGATGACCAAAATGAAGTCAAACTGGTGTCATCTTTTGGTATGCTCTTGTCCACAAAATATACTCCAACTTTTATTTTGGGACACAAACAAGTTGTTTAGTAGAATTGGGAGAACGCGGAATGACAACGTGATGAACTACAATCCCAGACTTAGAAATTCGAAGTGCTGGAAATTACAGCAGATTCAATTTTGTGACTAGTATTTGACATGCTTAGACGATGATTCAGACAAGGGCATTTTAACAAAGTTTGTAGCATATAAACTGCACTACAACTTTTATTAAAGGACCTTAAACTGTTTTGGCCTGGTTAGTAGGATACAAGGCTCCCAACATGGATACCCAAAACTGAAACACAGTTTTGACTTAGCCAATTTCTGAAGGTAGCAAAACACCACTGCATTGAATCTTTTAAGCTTGATTGGACTAGGTTAGGTGACCAGAATAGTTCTTGACTATAAAACAAAGTTTGTTCTACAGAAGCTAAACTACAACTTTTATTTAAGGTCAACCCTCAGAACTAGTATAGACGTCAAACTTTCACTTTGGTCAAAGTAGCAACTTGATAAAGCTTGAATTAAGGTTTTAGGCCAATTGAAGCATTTTCTAGGCACAAGCTCAACATGAACCCTTCATGACTTTTGTTGTAGAGTTCATCTAGAGTCATTTGGGCAAGGTTGCAAGGATTGGTTGATGACCCATGGTTCTATTCACTTAATGAGGCCATTCCAACAAGCACTTAACTTATCGTTTCATGTGACCTTTTGATTCCAAACTTTATGAAACTTTTTGAGTGCTCACTATAGGTATTGATGGATGTAGGACACACGAAAGAGGTTCCATTAATGTCACCCAAGCATGCACTTTGAAAAGGTACTATATGAAAGCAAGGGTGAATTATGCAAGTTTATATTGAGCTTACATTCATTGATCGACTTGGACATCTTCACCACCATTGATTTGGCATGTTTGAGCTCAAAACCTGAAGTCTAACTCGTGGCAAACACCTGGGGTGTTACACATGCCATCGCCTAGGGTTTTCTTCAATCTTCCATTTAATGAGCTTAATAATTCCTTTGTTAGAAGCTTCGACCTGCCCATTAGCTTGAGCATAGTAAGGAGAAGAATTCAACACCTTAATCCCCATACCGATTGCAAACTCATCAAACTCTTCTGATGTAAACATAGTACCCTAATCGGTAGTGATTGTTTGGTGAATGCCAAACGGTAAACAATATGCTCTTTTACAAAATCAATCATGTTGGCCGATGTTACTTTCTTCAAAAGGAATAGTCTCAACCCATTTAGTGAAATAATCAGTGGCAACAAGAATAAACTTATTCCCTTTACCCGACGGAAGATAAATTTGACCGATGAGATCAATAGCCCAACCCCGGAATGACCAAGGTTTAATAATAGGATTCATAGCCGATACGGGTGCCCTTTGAATATTACTAAACTTCTCACATCCTTTGAAATACTTGAAACAATCCTCAAGTATAGTCGGCCAATAATATCCATTCCTCCGAATCATTCATTTCATCTTAAATGCTGATTGGTGCGCTCCACATACTCTCTCATGAATCTCGCCCATCAAGCTTTTGGATTCATCATCAGTTAAACATTTAAGCAAAACTCCATCAATTGTACGATAATATAATTCTTCTTCAAGGAGTACATACTTTGTAGCTTGAAACCTAACACGCCTCTCAACTTTTCTGGATGGATCTTTTAAATAATCAATAATTTCTCTTCTCCAATCATCGGCACTAGCTGCCGATAATATTTCCAAGATGGGCTGATATCCCGAGGCATGTTGAGCCAATCGGTTAGCTTCTTCATTATGCAGCCGAGGAATATGCTCTAATCGGAAATCCCTGAAATCCTTCAACAATTGTATACACCTTTCATAATACGCTATCAAAACTTCACTTCGGCATTCATAACTCCTAGCCAATTGATTTATAACAAGCATAGAATCACCAAAAATTTCGACAGCATCAGCATGAACATCCTTTAATAATTCTAACCCTTTGATTATGGCTTGGTACTCAGCTTGATTGTTTATTGACGTGGCAACAATCAGTAAAGAAAACTCATACTTCTTCCCTCAAGGAGAAATCAGCACTATACCGATACCTGCTCCCTGATCACATGTAGATCCATCAAAGAATAGCATCCAAGGAACAACTTCCAAAGCATCCACTACACCACAATGCTGAGTTACAAAATCGGTCATAATCTGCCCTTTAACTGCTTTAGCCGATTCATCGCATAGATCAAATTCCAATAATGTCAGTATCCATTTGCTGATTCTACCACTCATAATCGGTAAAGACAACATATATCAGAACACGTCATCTTTGTATATAACAGTGCATTCGGCCGATAGCAAGTAATGTCTCTCTTGCACCACAAGGTGATTCTCAACTGATCAAATGGGCAAGAGACCACCCATGGATGAGATGGTGGAGTATAAATACACCCCACGAAGTCCAAGGGTCGACCAACCATTTTACACTAAAAACGGGGTCACTAGACGCTGGTTATGTTGCACCGGACGCACTGGACTGAGCGTCTGGTGACCTCATAACGGCTAACTGTAATCTCTCTGACAGAGCATCGGACGCTACTTCCTAGCATTCGGTGACACCGTCTGGTGCGAGGATGAACTTTACACCCTCCCTGAGTTTAGGACTGGATGCTACCCGGCGAGTCCGGTGCTAGCATCCGGTGACCTGGTCACCTTTTGACCTCCCTGGGTTTAGGACCAGACGCTACCTGGTGTGTCCGGTGTTAGCGTCCAGTGCCTAACCCTAGGCACTCAGTCACTCTGACTGCAAACGACCTCACTGGACGCACTCACAGACCGTCCGATGCAGTGTCTGATGCCAACTTAGGCACCCAAACTTCGTCGAAACACGACCGTTCCAAAACGAAGTTTGTTCCTCTTGATCTAAGGACTATCTCTGAGCTGCCTAGTGCTAGGTTTACCAAGTGTGCACCACACCTAAACCTAAAGCCTTGCCTAAGTCAAGCTACTAGATCAAAGCCCCTCTTAATACCACGATCAAAGGAAAACAAATTCCTAAACTACTCTAAGTGCCCATCTTCACCATGTGGCACTTAGACCAAGTCTAGTCTTGACGATGTCCATCCATCCTTTGAAAACTAAAATGATTTCTACTATTAAGTAGGCATGTACGTCCCTGTCATCGAGTACCCATTACCATGACCTAACACTAATGACTTTGCCTCTGCAAAACACACGTTAGTCACAGTAATCAACATTATCATTAATGACCAAAACTCATCAGGGGCCTAGATGCTCTGTCAATCTCGCCATTTTTGGTGATTGATGACAATAACCTCAAGTATGAATGGAAATGAGGTTTTCAAATGACTTGGTTTCTATAAGCATGAGACAATAATAACATATAAGGGATTAGGCATGCTTATATCAACCAAGTCTACCATCCTGCATCCAAATATGCGAGATGTGTACAGCAGGATATAATAACATATGGCTCATAATAAATTGGAGTAAAAATGCGGAAGCAACGAAGTATGAGGTGTTGACACTAGCTAACACCACTTAGATACTAGGTTGTCATCCCCAGCATAGTGCCAGAGTGTACAAAGGTATTAATAAATGTAAAGGCTCTCTAGAAAATAACCTATTCTATCCGCAAGCGCACAGATAAAACACCTCATTGTAGCATTTCACCAGGTAAGTATTCCAGGTATTGTTATTTATAATTTTGCTCAGGAGAAAAAGGATTAAATGAATGAAGATAAGGATAAACCTATCGAGGCATAGACTAGAGATAAACTTGCAAGAACATGATTACTAATGAGGAACTCGTCACACAGTCACTTACTTTGGCAGGGGGTAAGCAATAATAATAATGATAATGAAATATAAGCTCATGGGTAATTAACACAGCGATTAGAAAATAGACTACTCCTCATATATGTAAGGTGACGTCGGATTAGCTAGAGAATGGATTCTAAGTTATCTACTATCTACTAAGTCACAATCTACTCTAGTTACCTACAAGATCGTATATAGCATAAAAGACTCTTCATTCATGTATAAGGAACATTGCTAAAGTAAATCAGGGCATCGCAAGAATTACTCCGCAATACAAATTCTGCCAGTCCTATCAACGGAGGGTGGACTATATAAGAATCAATGAAGCTGTCACTATCACGAACTACCACGCAACTCGGCCAATAGGATACATTTGTAGGTAAATAATATCTAAGCACCACGCCTACATATGATCTACCACTTAACTCCCATGTGTCAAGAGCTAAGCGCTTTGCAAACTCATACATAAACTCATTATCAATCATAACTACATCAAATATAGAACTAGAGCAAACTAAGAGCATAATAAACAGAGACATAGTTCAATTAGAACAAAGTATTAGAGAATATGAAATAATACCAATCTTTATTAACGAAGATCCGAATCCAGAGCGTAGTGATCTACTTCTCTAATTCCTATCTAATCAATCCTCTAAACTTGAAGGATTAGGGAGTAGCTAATTCTAATTCTCTATGGGAGAGATGTCTAAACCCTAACTTTGATGGCTACCTCTGATAATGATTTCTCCTCTCTCCCCCTAGGGCGGAGAGGCCTTGATTATATAGTCCTTTCAAGTGAATTTGGGCCGTCGGATCAAACCGACATTGATCGCATGGTTTTCCTTGATCCTTTAGGTCGGTGGAGCACGATCCAAGAGTTTGGTTCTGATTGGCCCCGAGGCCAGGTCGAACGCCCAAGGGGGGAGGGCGGGCGCCCTGCCGCCGAGCCCGTCCGGTCTCCCGTTCATTCCCGTGGCTTCTGGACTCTTATAGATTAAGGAAAATTGCGCGGTACGTAACTATCTCGTTGTAAACATGACATGTGGACCTTCTCTCCATATTTTCTGATAACCCCCTATAGAAATAGATAAACACCAAAGCTCGTGGAATTCTGTCAGATAAAACCCTAATTCTAGATGTTTGGTGCATATTGATCCTTTTCCATGTTTAGTTGATGGTTAATTTTAGTACTTAAGGACCGTCAACAAACTCCCCCAAGCTTACCCTTTGCTCATCCCTGAGCAAACAGCTAAACTCAGACAGATCAGGAGTTGGTTCGATGTTTTCTTTCCTGACAGGCACACATGCTTTCACATAAAAATTCTTCCACATTAGAGTGAAGTGTTATGGAGCTTAGTACCTGCACTTAAGTCTTAAGTAATCGAAAGACAAAATAATTAAGTCAAGCAATATTCCTCCTGTCTATACTTCACCTTTGTTCCGAGGTTTTGCATAAGTTTTCAAAATAAAGCTCAGAGTTCCTAGCAATGATTCTCTCAAGTCTCTTTATATGTGGTATTTGTGGATCCTTACCAAAATATCACTTACCTATAGCTAATGGAATATTTAAGTGGAGCTCATTGGAGTGAAAAACAGCTCATACATATGTTGTCTCATCGAGCCATGGATCCAAAGGAACTCAGCATATAATTAAATCAAGATGTGCATGTGTGGTGGAGTAAATGATAGTGATGGTGAAAATGAACTTACTTCTCATTGCTCCTCATATTGCTATCTCTCCTCTTCTTTGACCTTTGATTTGGGAGAACATGGGCTATCTCTCTTTTTTAGGTGGGTAGCAGATACCCCTAATTCTACTCTCGGACACTTGTCCATTTTTTCCGCTCAAGTGGGCATCTTTGTACCCCCTAATTCTACTCCGGACAGTTGTCCATTTTTACCTCTCGTCTCACTCTTTTTCTTTCTTTCTTTTTCGAGGTTCCGGGCACTTGCCCCTTTTTATTTCCTCGCATATTTTTGCATAACCCATGCCTCTTCTGCATTGAATCTTTTTGGAGAGAGAGAATAACAATACTTTGGATAGTGAGTGATAATATTATTTTTAGCAATTTTTAATGAGTGATGGGTGGTGTAGTAGATGTGTGCAAGTATGGCTGTTGTAGGAATTTTGTCATGCTAGGAACTCATCATGTGATTTGCAAGTTTTCAAAATAAATCTCCAGAACTTAGTGTAGTAGGAACAAGATAAATAGTAGCTCAAACTTTATATCATGCCTTTCTCTTACCTAGATTTTAGTTTTATGCTTCCCGAAGATAGTAATTTCAGTTTTAATAATTCCTAGAAGAACTCTAATATAAAGCTAGGTACTTGAAAGTAAGCAAACAGAGCAACTGTTCATCATTTCCATCATGCATTTTTTTGGTCTTTTACTTTTCTAGAGATTAAACTTAGTAGGAAAATAAAGCACACTTATCTACACACTCTTTTTATTTTGTTTTCATTTTTAAGGAATGCAATAATTTAAAGCAAGAAAATATTTATTGGGTTTTCTAAGTTTTTCTCCTTAAGATAAATAAAACACTAAAACAAAAAAAGAGTAAATAAGAAGAGCAAATAAAAACTTACTTGATAAAACGGGGAGCAACTCCCCCAAGCTGGATGTGGTTGTCGGTCTTACCCAATGTTCCAGAATCGCATCATGGTGGTGATGTTGTCGTTCATTGTCGTGGTGTCTTGTCTTAGTTCTTGTACTACAGTGGCATGGTCTTGGTTCCATTTTTGTTGCTGTTCTAGGAGTCTTCCATGTTCTGCTTGCATATTCTAGATGTCGAGGAGGGTGTTGTCGGTACGAGTGAAGAAGCGCCGGCCTCTTGGTAGTAGTCGTTCGAGAAAGCATAAGAGGCGTTGGAATATCGTCCTGCATCGAATTGGGGCGGAGGTCTGGACCCTGAAGCTCCATATGGATCAGTGGAGTACCTGCCCGTATGGAAAGGCGGGTTTGTCCACTAGTGATCTTGGCTCTCCGACCATGTCTCCTGTGTTGGCTCTTGCGGTTGCGCATGTCGAACACATGGGTCTCGAAGGACTCGGGGGTTGTAGTCGCAATAATGCAGGTGCGCTGCTTCTTCCGGCCCGGGATCAGCTCCATACCAGGTGCGTTCTCGATCGGTAGTCATCCTTTCAGATGCCACTCGTTGTGGAGCTCTCTAGTTTACCGGTGTCACTGCAATCTCAATCAAGTAATTTTGAACAACATAGAGGCCAAGGTTCGGGTTAGGTAACCGAATCTTGCCTTTATTATGATATAGCATATACATTATGTTCCCTTCTTTTTTCAACATCCGAGCTTGCCTAAATGTGTCATAGCCATGATAAATTCATAACTCATCTATGAATTCCAAGGACGAGTTTTCTAGTAAATGAAGACTAGAGGCTAGACGAATGATAAGTGAAGTACATCCTACAGGTCCCTGAAGACTATGTATACTAAGCCAATGAGAAACCAAAAGTGTAACAGGTGAAGTGGGTACTTTATTAATAGCAGCATATAGAAGTTGTAAATCTCCTACTCTTACTTTTCTAATGTCATCACGATGCAAAAGATTGTACCCAAGCCATTTGTGGAACATCCTAAGAGTGGGGTGTTCCATGTCACTGGTTCAGGCTTGACTATAATAATCATCTCTAGATATCTCTCTCCAGAACTGGTGTCTCTCAAAATTGGGTAAGTCAGAGTCAATGTTCAGGATGCATCTTGAAGAGAAACCGAGATGGTCCCTCAGTTCTCTCTAAGACAACATAATGTCCTGTTTGAACATCCGAAAAGCAATTCCCGCCTCATAATATTGTAAAGTGTAAAGAAATTCAAGGGTGAGAAGACGGGAACCCAGCTCAGTTATGTTCCAAAAATTTGTCCAACCTAACATCTGGAAAATTAAGTCGAATTCAGTATCCATACCTGTTTCTTGTAGCAAGATTGGATCAAGAGTAGAGGTGTGAATGAAATCTTTGTTCTTTAGCTGCGGGTAAACTTTCTTTTCCCTGCGGGTCATCAGTGCAAGGTCTTCTATCTTGAGGAGGACCTTGACTTGTGGATCAGATGAAGATGACAGATGTTGATATTTGGGAACGCAATAAGGAATGGATCCGCAAGCGCACGGATATCGGTGAGCACTTCACCCGGGAGGTTATTCAGAGTATCGTATTTATTTCTTTACCACTAGGAGAAAGAGTGCATCTGACTAACCCAGTTTATTACTACTAACATTTAGGCTACAAAGAATGTTTCTCGATGTGAGTGAAATATAGAGAAGACTACTGTCGGTGTTTTCCCCAAGGGGGGTCACACCAACGAGTAAATTTGTATGCACGCTCCCTTTCCCAGATGGTGATGCAAGAAGACACAGAGATTTATCCTAGTTCGGGCAAGAGAAGGCCCTACGTCCAGCGGGGGAGGGAAGTTTGTATTATCTTGCACCTAAGTGCTTGTACAGGGGCGAATACAAGTGTGGTATGGAGTATGGGAGTTCTACTGCGTATGGGTGTAGTGTTGCGTGATCGCTATCTATTCCCGGGTCCTTCCTTTTATAGCACCAAGGAGAGACCTAGGGTACATGCATAGGTGTCAGAGTAGGGGTCGATAGAAGCATGGCGCGCTGACCTACTCGAGGCCTCCGTACCGGCGTGATCTCGAGCCGTCCCGTCTCGGTAGCTTGATGATGATTACGCGTGCTCCTGTATCCTGCTCTGCGCGCCGTCTTGGGCTGGTTCACCGGTCGCATGCCTGTACGATATGGCGGCAGATCCGGCGGAGTGGTTGCGGTGTTGTCAGTCGACGCCCAACTCGTCCCCAGGAAGGAACCATGTCTGGTCGAGGGTCAGACGCTGTGCAATGCCCTGATATCTGGAGCGCTGACCTTGGTTGTCTCGAGGGGGTCCTGATTAGACGTTCCATCCCTGTTTCCCGCGTCCTGACACGCCCTGGGTCGTTTGGTGGGGAAGGCTGCAAAAAGAACGATGGGACGGGTGCCTGTTCCCTATCACGCTTCCCGTGACCAGCGTGTTAGGTGGGAAAGCGTCAGGCGCATTAAATGCCTTGGCTCTCATGCGTGCGTCAGGCGGCGGACAGTGTCCTTGCGCTCGACGCTTCCCGATTCGCTCGTGCCTATTCCAGCATTCGACGGTAGTCGACGCTCGACCCCTGAGCGATTCGCTCGACGCCTTTTCGGTCTTCGAGGCTGCGGTCGTCGATGACTGTACGTGTGGCTGACTAGAGCGTCGAGTTGTGGGCCTCGATCTGTGCGCGGATAATCTCGTTATGTGCATCAGTTAGGATACCCCTTACTGATACCCTCGACAACTACAACCGTAATCTCTTTCTAACCTTGGTAAGGATGATCTACTGTTCTATTGGGGAGGCTCACGGAATCTAGACACCACAGAGCATGTTCAACCCACACCTATAAACCCTATCCTTCCTAATAACGAGATATGGTTTGCAAAGGTAACTCGGAAATGTCACGTTCCTCGCTACTACCACGGTCCAGCTAGTGAGGGAATATCTATGAGTATCCTAGCCTAAACACCACGTCTACGCTAGAGATGATTACTCTAAACTCTACGCAAAGAGATTAAAGTAAACTCATAAACGAAAGAACAATAAAACAAGAACTTACTGGAATTTAGAAGTTGAAATACTGAAGAATCCTAGGAACAAGCTTTGGGTTAGGAGAACTTGATCCCGTAGGTACAACCTCGGAGTAGACCGCAGGCCGGGCTTCCTCCGATCTACACCTCCACTCTATCTCTCTCAATCTAGTAGAAACTAGAAGATCTAATTCTACTCACATTGGATGCTAAGCCCTAAGTCTATTTAGAGGAGAGGTATTCCTTCGAGGGCTCCTCTCAACTCTATGATGAACTTGTCTCCTCCAGGGTCCAGGGGGTCTGGTTTTATAGTCCCCTGAAGTGAACTTGAGCCGTCGGATCAAACCAACATTGATTGAAGGGTTATCCTTGATCCTTTAGGTCGGTGGAGCTTGGGTGGCGAAAAGAGTTCTGATTGGAGTCCAAAGGGGGGCGGGCATCCTGGTCCCTAGGGTGAGCGCCCTGGGCCAGGACCCGTTCGGCCTCCGCTTTGTTCCTGTGGCTTCTGGAGTCTTCTAGATGGTAGAAAATTGCGCGGTGCGTTGATATCTCTATGTAATCCCGACATGTGGACCTTTCTTCCTTATTTCCTGGTAACTCCCTGCAGAAACAGATAAACAACAAAACTCGTGGAATTCTGTCACATCAAACCCTAATTCTAGGTGTTGTTTGCATATTGGTCCTTTCTCTTGTTTGTTTGATAATTTAAATTGATACTTAAGAACCGTCAACAAATACCCCCATACTTAGGCTTTTACTCGTCCTTGAGAAAAGGATGGTTAAGAAAAATATCTGGGGTTGAAACATTGTAAAGCATTCTCTTCATACCTGCAGGGTGTTGTAAAAATTCACTATGTACCGTAGTCAGGAGAAATATATGATCAAGAGTAGAGATCCTTTCTTCTCAATCCTATTACTTGGAGTTTTTGTGTATATATATATATTTTTAAAAAAGAGATTAGCATACCTTTTATCCTCATAGGTTCTCTTAGATCACTCATTATCTTTTATTTATCTCACCGAGGCTGTTTTAATTTGCAAAAATTCTCAAGCATACTTACGTTGTATTTATTGCCTGATCAAAACGGGATCCAAGGAGAAGAATGCCATACTCTTAGATCAAAGACTTGGGAAATTAAAAACTTGTCAACTCTTGCTGGCATATTGCTTCTTAGAGGGACCATGGGCTAGCATTTTCTTCTTTTTTTTCTCTCTCTCTTTTTTTAAGTCGATACCGGGGTACCCCTAATTCTACTACCGGGCACTTGTCTATTTTTTCTGCGAGGTTATCGAGCACTTGCTCCTTTTTATTTCCTCGAAATATCTTTTTTTGCATAGCCCATGCCTCTAATGCAATAATACTTTGGAAGAGTGAATCTTTCTGAATAAATGTCTTGATCTTAGGAGCATGATAAATCTCTCAACAAGGGTCTAACTCATTTTGAACAGACTCAATACAAAGTAGATAGCTTTTATAATTATCATAATTAATATTTTTAGTTTAATTAGGCATATAAAACACTGAGGATGGTAGCTAGAATTTTGAAGATTTTGAAATAAATTCTCCAAGCAACAATGATATCAAGAATAAGAAACTCATACACTAACATCTCACATTCCACAATGACTTAAGTAACACAAGGTTTTTAAATGATTTTTCAATAATTGCAAGTTTCAGGAAATATCACAGAGTGAGATTAATCATGATTAGAAATATTTTAATCTTTTTAATTTATCATGCCGGAAATAATATTCTGCATAATCCAAGATATATATGTGTATGTGTAAAGTGTGCAGAGTGTGTACCTGAATCGTGGAGTGGTGTAGTCGAAGTGTGTTTGGCATGTCGAGGGATCTCCCCCACACTTGTTTTCTGCTTTCTTGCACAAAAATAAAGTAGAGACACACAAGACATAATAATAATAATAATACTCTTTACTAATCTTGAGGCATTTATTACAAATGACTAGTAGCAAACTAACGATAATAGTAGCAAACTGACGATAATAGTAGCAAACTAACGATAATAGTAAAATCTAAACCGAATTTAAAGATAAATAACTAAGATGTATTGCCTCAATATCTAATCTAGTTAACTTAGCGGTGCTCTAACTCCTTGATCTTCTTATTGGCACTAGCAAGATCATGCCTAAGGCCAAGTATAATGGTGTTGTGGTTAGAGAGCTGCCTAGTGATAGAGTTAATCGACGACTGGAGGTCTATGATGCTCTGTCTAGCCTACGAACGTCCTCATCAATATCTACTATAGTCTTGCGACGCTTAGGAGGTGTCTCAAAAGCATTGAGAGCGTGCTTTGGGGCTGCCTTTGGAGGGATGAAACGGACTTTGGCTGCTCTAATCCCTTCAAAGTAAGGCCTCTCCTCCTTCATAGTGTAGCGGATGCTGCTGATCTCGCCGCTCCGGTTGGTCTTGACTCCAACGACCCTCTCATTGGGTCTGGGTGGAAGGATCCTTGTGCCGGCTGGCACCTTGATGGTGGTCTCCTTCTTGGATGATGATCCCTTGAGAAGTAGGAGTTGTGGTGGTGCGGTGAGAACTGGTTGAGCACGGTAGGATTGGGCAGAGCTGCGTTGGCGTAATGGCATGGCTTCTAGCTATCGCTTTGTGTTGGCCGGGACGAGAGCACGGGCGTCGCGGTCTTCCTTGGGCTTCTTGTTGAGGTTGTAGGGAACGAATTCCCAATCGTCGTTGAACTCTTTGGCCATTAGAGCAGCAAGGGACTAAACAAGCTCTAATTGAAAAAGGAGAGAAGGCTTGTATGGATGTAGGGGTCAAAATGTGCCTCTAGGGGTTGTTTCAGGTTGCTCCCGTCGATGTGCGTGCGAAACTTTCCATCTGAAGGATTATTTGGATTACCATAAGTGTGTTTTCCATAACAGAGGAAATCAGGACCGAGAGGTATCAGGGGCTGGCCGCCGACCCTCATCATCAGGGCGCCCGCCCTGTGTCTGGTCCCTCTGTGGGCCCGCTACCTCGAGCGTGTTTCTAGATGCAAAACTTATTAGGAAAATATATGTGTGACCCAAAAACATCACATTAAAAAGGTCGGGCTCTAATTCTCCATGGGAAGGTAAAAATGGATTACGTCTATTTCTTCTAATTCTTTATTGGTCTCTAAAAATAATTTAGACGTTGACCATTTACCTTGAATAACGTACCTTCATCATTTTGAAGTGTGATAGCTCCGTGGGATGATGAATTGATCACCTTGAATGGTCCTTCCCATTTACTCTGAAGTTTTCCATGCCCGAAAAGCTTCACCCTGGAATTAAAAAGTAATACCTTATCTCCGGGTGCGAACTCCTTCTTCTTGATTCTCTTGTCATGCCACCATTTGACTCTTTCTTTGTAGGTCTTCGAATTGTGATATGCTTTCTCTCGCCATTCTTCCAATTCTGATAGTTGCATTCTTCTATGATCTCTAGCGACATCTAGGTCCATATTCTATCTCCTTATGGCCCAGTGTGCCTTGAACTCTAGTTCAACAGGTAGGTGGCAAGTCAATTGGTATGGGGACATTCCAATTGGAGTCTTGTACGCTGTCCGGTATGCCCAGAGTGCATCGGGTAACTTGTCTTTCCATGCCGTTCCCATTTCATTCACTGTCTTCTGAAGAATATTCTTGATTTGCTTATTGGAAGTCTCTGCTTGCCCACTTGTCTAAGGATGATAGGGGGTAGCGACGTTGTGACGGATTCCATGCTTTGTTAGATATTGCTTGAAGCGTTTGTCGATGAAGTGTGCTCCTCCATCACTTATCACTACTCTGGGGACTCCAAATCTTGGAAATATAATTTCTTCAAACATCCTCTTTGAACTGATGTTGTCGGCATGCTTGCAAGGTAGTGCCTCTACCCACTTGGAGACGTAGCCAACTGCTACCAAGATGTACTCACACTTCTTTGATGAGGGAAATGGACCCATGTAGTCTATTCCCCATACATCAAAGAGCTCAATCTGAAGGTTGTTGGTGAGTGGCATGGCATCCCTTGTGTTTATGTTTCCGTGCCTTTGACATGGCCCACATCTTCTGATATATTGCTTCGTGTCTTCATACATTGTAGGCCAGTAGAATCCACACTGCCAGATCTTTGAATCTGTATGAAATGCTCCATAGTGACCTCCATATGGTGATGAATGACATCTGTCGATGATCCTCCATCCTTCCTCAGTGGTCACACATCTCCTGAGTAAGCCATCAGAGCATACTCGGAAGAGGTATGGCTCATCCCATATATGTGAACGACTTTCTTGAATAAGCTTCTTCTTGTTTGCTCCTCGTGGTACATACCCTGAAACCTTAAAATTAACAATATCTGCATACCAGGGGTCAGACCTGTTAATCCCATAGAGCATGTCGTCCCAGAGTGAATTATCGTTGGGGTTTCCTGTGGACTCTTAAAATACATTCTAGACAAGTGATCAGCAACAGAATTTTCTACTCCCTTTTTATCTTTTATTTCTAAGTCAAATTCTTGAACTAATAAGATCCATCTAATCAGGCAAGGTTTAGCATCTTTTTTAGTGAGCAAATATTTTAGTGCAGCATGATCAGTGTAAACAATTATTTTAGCTCCAACTAAATAAGATCTAAATTTATCAATGGCAAAGACAACAGCTAGAAGCTCTTTTTCAGTGGTTGCATAATTAAGTTGAGCTCCTATCAAAGTTTTACTAGCATAAGCAATTGCATGATGCTTCTTATTTTTAGTTTGTCCTAAAACTAGCCCCACAGCATAATCACTAGCATCACACATAATTTCAAAAGGCAACGACCAATCAGGGGGTTGAATGATTGGTGCAGAGATGAGTGCTTTCTTTAGTAAATTGAAAGATGTTAGGCACGCATCATCAAATTCGAAAGGAGCATCCTTAGCTAGCAAAAGAGTAAGTGGTCTAGCAATAAATGAAAAATCTTTAATGAATCTACGATAAAAACCAGCATGGCCAAGAAAGCTTCGAATTCCTTTTATATTCATAGGTGGAGGTAGTTGTTCAATTACTTCAATTTTAGCTTTGTCTACCCCAATACATCTTTCAGACACTAGGTGTCCCAACACTATTCCTTCCCTAACCATAAAATGACATTTTTCCCAATTAAGGACTAAGTGCTTTTCTTCACACTTTGCAAAACCTTGTCTAAGTTTTCGAGACAGCTATCAAAAGTTTTTCCATAAATAGAGAAATCATCCATGAAAACTTCCATAATCTCTTCAATCATATCAGAAAATATAGACATCATGCATCTTTGAAAAGAAGCTGGTGCATTACATAACCCAAAAGACATTCTACGGTAAGCATAAGTTCCATATGGGCATGTAAAAGTGGTTTTGCTTTGATCATCGGGATGGATCGGGATCTGATGATACCCTGAATATCCATCTAAGAAACAGAAGAACAAATGGTTTCGCTAATCGCTCTAGCATCTCATCTATGAAAGGTAAAGGAAAATGATCCTTTCTCGTGGCTTTGTTTAGATTTCTATAGTCTATGCACATCCGCCATCCTCTGATGGTGTGTTGCGGAATTAGCTCGTTCTTTTCATTCATAATAACAGTCATGCCTCCCTTTTTAGGCACAACTTGAACTGGGCTTACCCACTCATTGTGCGGCACAGGATATATAATCCCTGCATGCAACAACTTTATAACTTCCTTTTTAACTACCTCTCTCATCGTGTTGTTAAGTCTACGTTGGGGTTCTCAAGAAGGTGAAATAGAAGAATATGTTGGAATACGATGGGTACAAATCATAGGACTGATTCCTGTAAGATCTTGGAGTGAGTAGCCAAAAACTGAGTGATGTTTCTCAAGAATGGTCATTAATCGCAGAGTTCGCTCCTGAGTGAGTTTATCACTAATGATCACAGGAAACTCTGGATTATTGTTTATGAAAGCATAGATAAGACCGGGTGGTAAAGTTTTAAGCTCTATGGGAGGTCTAGGTGTTTCTGCAAACTCATCTAAGGGTTCAGGTTCAGAAGGTTTAGCTTCTTCTTCTGTGAAGAAAGGAGCTTCGTCTTCTAAGTCTGATTCTTCTAAAAGCTCTAGAGATGCAGCCTTTACCTCCTCCATAGGATCAGGCAAAAGATATGACTCGGCCTTATTATTTAAGTAGTGTGAAATTGTTATTGGAAATTTAAAAGTTTTTCCAAAAGAAATGTATAGCTTTCCAAAAGTTTTTCATAAAGGAGTCTTCTAAAAGGTTGTCCTATCAACAGGACGAAGTCCCATGTATCAAAGATATAGAAGTTCAAATGAACCATGGAGCCTTCTACCGTAAGAGGTATGACATTAATAATTCCAAGGCTGGGGACTAATCGTCCCGAAGATTCCTTTATGGCCTTCGTTGTGGGGGTTAAGACCAAATTTTTAAATAGTTTAAGTGCAAAAGATTCACACATGATGTTGATCCCCATAATAGGATTATAGAGAGCATCAAATTGATGCGAATCATAAGCACAGCGTATAGTTATAGAGGGTGTGTCCAAACGGATCACATCAGAGGAAAGCTCTGATTCCTCCAACCACTGCCTACTCATGACTGAGATTAGCTCTCTCAATTGATGTTCACTTGGTAAACAAATGCTAAACTAGCCATTTTGGGGTTTGTTAATAGAATGGTAGTTTAAAATGTTTCCAAAATCCGCAAAAAGATCAGATTCTATATCCAGCATGAAGTCTAGTGGTGGAATTTCTTCCTTTTGTGGCTCAGAACTTGGGATAGCTAAAGTAGATGGAGAATTTGGCAGTGTCTACTTCGGCTTTGTGGGATTCATCATGAAGGGTATTATCCATCTCAGCTTCTAGGATTCTATCTAGGATCGCTCTAGCGTCATCAGTAGGGATGCGAAAGAAAGAACCTCTAGACATTGTATGTAGCATTTGTTTATGATCTTTCTGAAGACCTCGAAAAAAGTGAAATAAAAGAACAGGGTCTTCAAGATTAAGGTTTGAACCAGATTCTAAAAGATCAGAAAAACGTTTCCAGGATTTTCCCAAAGTTTCATTATCTTTTTGTTTAAAAGATAGGTCTTTGAGTCTAAGGTCGCCGATACGGTCGTGGGAATAAAAATCTAGACAAAAGTTGGCTCGTAAAACTCCCCATTCACCTCGTTGTTAACTTACCTTCTGATTATACCATTGTCTAGCTTCTCCCCTTAAAGAAAAAGTAAAAAGCTTCCAATGTAAAGTTTTATCGGAAATCCTTTCAATGCGAAGACAATCACATGTTTGCTCAAAATCTCTAATATGAAGGTAAGGGTTTTCGTCTTCCTTTCCTGAAAAAGATAGGTTTTGAATCATGGCAATCAACCTAGAACTTAACCTATACTGGGATGTTTGGATAGGCTGTGATGACTTCCATGGTAAAAGGTCAGTTACTGAAGGGATTGCAGATTCATGGATCGATTTAGAATTTTGGTTTTCCATAAGGTAAGAGTAAAGAGAATAAATATAGAATATAAAAGACAAGAAAAGATAAAAGTATAGATACAAGCTAGTAGTAAGACACAAGGTTATCTCAGCAAACCGTCTTTCTCCCTGGCAACGGCGCTAGAAATGCTTGTTGATATTTGGGAACGCAATAAGGAATGGATCCGCAAGTGCACGGATATCGGTGAGCACTTCACCTGGGAGGTCATCCAGAGTATCGTATTTATTTTTTTACCACTAGGAGAAAGAGTGCATCTGACTAACCCAATCTATTACTACTAACCTTTAGGCTACAAAGAATGTTTCTCGATGTGAGTGATATATAGAGAAGACTACAACCGTAATCTCTATCTAACCTTGGTAAGGATGATCTACTGTTCTATTGGGGAGGCTCACGAAATCTAGACACCACAAAGGATATTCAACCCGCACTTATAAACCCTATCCTTTGCAAAGGTAACTCGGAAATGTCACGTTCCTCGCTACTACCACGGTCCAGCTAGTCATTGAATATCTATGAGTATCCTATCCTAAACACCACGTCTACGCTAGAGATGATTACTCTAAACTCTACGCAAAGAGATTAAAGTAAACTCATAAACCAAAGAACAATAAAACAAGAACTTACTAGAATTTAGAAGTCGAAATACTGAAGAATCCTAGGAACAAGCTTCGGGTTAGGAGAACTTGATCCGGCAGGTACAACCTCGGTGTAGACACCGACAGGCCGGGCTTCCTCCAATCTACACCTCCACTCTATCTCTCTCAATCTAGTAGAAACTAGAAGATCTAATTCTACTCACATTGGATGCTAAGCCCTAAGTCTATTTAGAGGAGAGGTATTCCTTCGAGGGCTCCTCTCAACTCTATGATGAACTTGTCTCCTCCAGGGGCCAGGGGGTCTGGTTTTATAGTCCCCTCAAGTGAACGTGAGCCGTCGGATCAAACCGACATTGATTGAACGGTTATCCTTGATCCTTTAGGTCAGTGGAGCTTGGTCCGTGAAAAGAATTCTGATTGGAGTCCAAAGGGGGGCAGGCACCCTGGTCCCTAGGGCGGGCGCCCTGGGCCAGGCCCCGTTCGGCCTCCGCTTCGTTCCTGTGGCTTTTGGAGTCTTCTAGATGGTAGAAAATTGTGCGGTGCATTGATATCTCTATGTAATCCCGACATGTGGGCCTTTCTTCCTTATTCCCTGGTAACCCCCTGCAGAAACAGATCAACAATAAAACTCATGGAATTCTGTTAGATCAAACCCTAATTCTAGGTGTTGTTTGCATATTGGTCCTTTCTCTTGTTTGTTTGATAATTAAAATTGATACTTAAGAACCATCAGTAACGGAGCTTGCGGGGGCGTTGGGTCAATGCTCATCTCTTACTACTGCGAGGAGTGTCGGGACGAGCTCCTCGTACCAATGTTCTTGAGGGCCTTCCCTGCATTCTTTACCTTCTTGAACATCCTGTAGACAAAAGTTGACACACACACAACTAGCGGAAAATGTGAGAGAAAATGTTAGTGGTGAACTATTCGAAATGTCAGTAGTCCAAGGGTTAGTCGTTCAAGACAAGTTTTTATTTTGGCAGCACCTCCCCCTAAACAACTTTTACTTACACTTTGGACAGCGGCATCACTACTTACTAGGTGAATCTCACTCTCTCACTCAAAGACTACCAACCTCCATTTCACTCTTCTCTTCCTCTCTAATCTCTTTCTTACTTCACTACAAGAGCTCCTTCTCTGGAAACTGAAACTTTCGTGGTTTTCAGGAATGCTTGTGTGAAGAAGACGGAGGTAGGAGGTGGCAATTTATAGGAGGAAGAGGGGATAGGGCGGGCGCCCTCTATAGGTGGGCGGGCGCCCATATTTGGTGCCCATCCTGGCTGCCTTTTTTCCACTCCCTCCTTTGCTTAATCTTTAAGCCAAAAAATAATTCAATGGTGGTGGTTGGTCGGTGGAAAAGTGCTGGTGAGTGGAGTTATGTTGGTGGATCAAATATTGTGATGGGATGTGTGTGAGGTGTGGTGTATGACATGTGGGACCCAACATAAATGGACAAGAAGAACACTTCACATTCAAGCCCAGACCAAAGAGAGACTCTACAGTGAAGGAAGTTCATGAAGAAGAACCACTGGAGACACCATCTCCGGAGGAAGGTAATTCAGAAGATTAAAAGAATTGGAGGTCCAGCTTGGGGGACCTAAAAATCCCAAACCCTCGCCGGGAGGTAAATCGGTATTTATCCACATTGTTTAAATTCTTGCAAAGTTAATTCTTGCATTAGGCATATTTATTCATAGCATTATTATAATAATAATAATAAGCCCCATATAAATAATATTTATGGTGTGTGACAACCCATATTTATTAATTATTGTGGAGGCACAAAAATATTTTTCCATGATCATTTTTAATAAGTTTCAATTCTCATAGATTTTCCTGCATTATATTTAATTATAACAACATTCTAGAAGCATGACCCACACTCATTGGGTCCCACATGTCATACAGCACACCTCACACACATCCCATCACATTATTTGATCCACCAACATATCTCCACTCACCAGCACTTTTCCACTGACCAACCACCACCATTGGCAAAGAAGGGAGTGGAGAAAAAGCAGCCACGATGGGCACCAAAGGTGGGCGCCCGCCCACCTATAGAGGGTGCTCGCCCTATCCCCTCTTCCTCCTATAAATTGCCACCTCCTGCCTCCATCTTCTTCACACAAGCATTCCAGAAAACCACACAAGTTTCAGTTTCCAGAGAAGGAGCTCTTGTAGTAAAGTAAGAAGAGAGTAGAGAGGAAGAGAAGAGTGGGAAAGAAGTTGATAGTTTCTGAGTGAGAGAGTAAGGTTCACCTAGTAAGTAGTGATCCCACTGTCCTGAGCAGAAGTAAAAGTTGTTTAGGGGGAGGTGCTGCCAAAATAAAAACTTATCTTGAACGACTAACCCATGGACTACTGACATTTCGGACAGCTGACCACTAACATTTTTCTCTCATATTTTCCACTAGTTGTGTGTGTGTCAACTTTTGTTTGCAGTATGTTCAAGAAGGTGAAGAATGCTAGGAAGGCCCTCAAGAACATAGGTACAAGGAGTTCATCCCGACATTCCTTGCGCCCATCAAAGATGAGCGTCGACCCAACGCCCACGCAAGCGCCGTCATCTTCATCTGATCAGCAAGTCAAGGTCCTCCTCAAGATAGGAGATCTTGGACTGAAGACCCGAAGGAAAAAGGAAGTTTACCAATAGCTAAAGAACAAAGATTTCATTCACACCCCTACTCTTGATCCAATCTTGCTACAAGAAATAGGTATGGATAATGAATTCTACTTAATTTTCTAGATGTTAGGTTGGACAAATTTTTGGAACATAACTGAGCTGGGTTCCCGTCTTCTCACCCTTGAATGTCTTTGTACTTTACAATATTATGAGGGGGAATTGTTTTTCGGATGTTCAAACAGGAGATTATGTTGTCTTGGAGAGAATTGAGTGACCATCTCGGTTTCTATTCAAGATGCATCCTGAACATTGACTCCGACTTACCTAATTTTGAGAGACACTAGTTCTGGAGAGAGATATCTAGAGATAATTTTTATAGTCAAGCCCGAACTAGTGACATGGAACACCCCACTCTTAGGATGTTCCACAAATGGCTAGGGTACAATCTTTTCCATCGTGATGATATTAGAAAAGTGAGAGTAGGAGATTTACAACTTCTATATGCTGCTATAAATAAAGTACCCACTTCACCTGTTACACTTTTGGTTTCTCATTGGCTTAGTATACCTAGTCTTCAGGGACCTGTAGGATGTACTTCACTTATCACTCGTCTAGCCTGTAGTCTTCATTTGCTAGAAAACTCATCATTGGAATTCATAGATGAGTTAAGAATTTATCATGGCTATGACACTTTTAGACAAGCTCAGATGTTAAAGAAAGAGGGGAACATAATGTATATGCTATATGACAATAAAGGCAAGATTCGGTTACCTAACCCGAACCTTGGCCTCTATGTTCTTCAAAATTTTTTTATTGAGATTGCAGTGACACCGGTAAACCAGAGAGCTCCACAACGAGTGGCATCTGAAAGGATGACCACCCATCAAGAACGCACCTGGTATGGAGCTGATCCCGGGCCAGAAGAAGCAGTGCACCTGCATTATTGTGACTACAACCCCCGAGTCCTTCGAGACCCATGGGTTCGACATGCACAACTACAAGAACCAACACAGGAGACATGGCCGGTGAGCCAAGATCACCAGTGGACAAACCCGCCTTTCCATACAGGCAGGTACTCTACTGATCCATATGGAGCATCAGGATCCAGACCTCCGCCCCAATTCGATGCAGGACGATACTCCGATGCCTCTTATGCTTTCACGAACGACTACTACCAAGAGGCCGGCGCTTTCTTCACCCGTACCGACAACACTCCCCTCGACATCCAGAATACGCGAGCAGAACATGGACGACTACTGGAACAACAACAAAAATGGAACCAGAACCACGCCACTGCAGTATGGGTGGAGAACTGCAGTACAAGAACTGAGACAAGACACGATGACAATGAACGATAACATCACCACCATGATGCGATTCTGGAACATTGGGTAAGATCGATAACCACATCCAGTTTGGGGGAGTTCATCCCTGTTTTATCACGTAAGTTTTTATTTGCTTGTCTTATTTATTCTTTTCTATTTTAGTATTTTATCTTAAAGAGAAAAACTTAGAAAACCCAACAAATTTTTTCTTGCTTTAAATTACTGCATTTTATAAACATGAAAAACAAAATAAAAAGAGTGTGTAGATAAGTGTGCTTTATTTATCTGCTAAGTGTTAATTTCTAAAAAAATAAAAGACCAAAAAAATGCATGATGGAAATGATGAATAGTTGCTCTGTTTGCTTACTTTCAAGTACATAGCTTTTATATTAGAGTTCTTCCAGGAATTACTAAAACTGAAATTACTATCTATGAGAAACCTAAAACTAAAGTCTAGGTAAGAGAAAGGCATAATATAAAGTTTGAGCTACTATTTATCTTGTTTCTACTATACTTATACTAAGTTCTGGAGATTTATTTTGAAAACTTACAAATCACATGATGAGTTCCTAGCATAACAAACTTCCTACCACAGCTATACTTGCTATAACATATTTTACTATATTCACATTGAGTTTGATCGAGCTGTGTAGACCCTTACGAGCTTTTCATGTGGTTAAATTAAGATATTCACTTGCACATATCCACTACACCATCCATCACCATTCATTAAAATTACTAAAAATATTATTATCACTCACTGTCCCAAATGTTGTTATTCTCTCTCTAAAAAAGATTCAATGCAGAAGAGGCATGGGTTATGCAAAAATATGCGAGGAAATAAAAAGGGGCAAGTGCCCGGAACCTCGAAAAAGAAAGAAAAAGTGTGAGACGAGAGGTAAAAATGGACAAGTGTCCGGAGTAGAATTAGGGGTACAAAGATGCCCACTTGAGCAGACAAAAAGGACAAGTGTCCGACAATAGAATTAGGGGTATCTACTACCCACCTGAAAAAAATAGAAAAAAATAGCCCATGTTCTCCCAAAGCAAAGATCAAATAAGAGGATAGATAGCAATATGAGGAGCAATGAGAAGTAGGTTTTATCATCACTTATACATTTTTACCATCACTTTCATTTACTCCACCACACATGCACATCTTGATTTACTTATATGCTGAGTTCCTTTGGATCCATGGCTCGATTAGACAACATATGTATGAGTTGTTTTTCACTCCTATGAGCTCAACTTAAATATTCCATTAGCTATAGGTAAGTGATATTTTGGTAAGGATCCACAAATACCACATATAGAGAGACTTGAGAGAATCATTGCTGGGAACTCGAGTTTTATTTTAAAAACTTATGCAAAACCCCGGAACAAAGGAGAAGTATAGACAGGAGGAATAGTGCTTGACTTAATTATTTTTTCTTTGGATTACTTAAGACTTAAGTGCAGGTATTAAGCTCCATGACACTTCACTCTAATCTGGAAGAATTTTTATGTGAAAGCATGTGTGCCTGTCAGAAAAGAAAACATCGAAGCACCTCCTAATCCGTCCGAGTTTAGCTGTTTGCTCAGGGACGAGCAAAGGGTAAGCTTGGGGGAGTTTGTTGACGGTCCTTAAGTACTAAATTTAACCATCAACTAAACATGAAAAAGGATCAATATGCACCAAACATCTAGAATTAGGGTTTTATCTGACAGAATACCACGAGCTTTGGTGTTTATCTATTTTTGCAGGGGGTTATCAGAAAATATGGAGAGAAGGCCCACATGTCATGTTTACAACGAGATAATTACGTGCCTCGCAATTTTTCTCAATCTAGAAGAGTCCAGAAGCCACGGTAACGAACGGGAAGGCGATCGGGCTCGGGAGCAGGGCGGCACCCTCCCCCCTTGGGCGCCCGCCCTGAGTTGGAGTCCAATCAGGACCCGTCTTGCGGATTACACTCCACCGACCTAAAGGATCAAGGAAAACTGTGCGATCAATGTCAGTTTGATCCGACGGCCCAAATTCACTTGAAAGGACTATATAATCAAGGCCTCTCCACCCCTGGGGGAGAGAAGAGAAGAGGAGAAATCATTATTCAGAGGTAGCCATCAAAGTTAGGGTTTAGACTTCTCTCCCATAGAGAATTAGAATTAGCTACTCCCTAATCCTTCAAGTTTAGAGGATTGATTAGATAGGAATTAGAGAAGTAGAGCACTACGCTTTGGATTCGGATCTTCGGTAATAAAGATTGGTATTATTTCATATCTTTCTCTAATACTTTGTTCTAATTGCATTATGTCTCTATTTATTATGTTCTTAGTTTGCTCTAGTTCTATATTTGATATAGTTATGATTGATAATGAGTTTATGTATGAGTTTGCAAAGCGCTTAGCTCTTGACACGTGGGAGTTAAGTGGTAGATCATATGTAGGCATGGTGCTTAGATATTATTTACCTGCAAATGTATCCTATTGGCCAGGTTGTGTGGTAGTTCGCAATAGTGACAGCTTCGTTGATTCTTATATAGTCCACCCTCCGTTGATATGACTGGCAGAATTTGTATTGCGGAGTAAGTCTTGCGATGCTCTGATTTACTTTAGCAATGTTCCTTATACATGAATGAAGAGTCTTTTATACTATATATGATCCTGTAGATAACTAGAGTAGATTATGACTTAGTAGATAGTAGATAACTTAGAATCCATTCTCTAGCTAATCCGACGTGACCTTACATATATGAGGAGTAGTCTATTTTCTAATCGCTGTGTTAATTACCCATGAGCTTATATTTCATTATCATTATTATTATGGCTTACCCCCTGGCAAATTAAGTGACTGTGTGACGAGTTTCTCATTAGTAATCGTGTTCTTGTAAGTTTATCTCTAGTCTATGCTTTGATAGATTTATCCTTATCTTCATTTAATCCTTTTTTCTCCTGAGCAAAATTATAAATAACGATACCTGGAATACTTACGTGGTGAAATGCTACAATGAGGTGTTTTATCTGTGCGCTTGCGGATAGAATAGATTATTTTCTAGAGAGCCTCCATATTTATAAATACCTTGGTACACTCTGACACCATGCTGGGGATGACAACCTAGTATCTAAGTGGTGTTAGCTAGTGTCAACACAAGTCACGTAAGAGGGCTTTTGAAGTCGGATCGTCTCAGTCCAAGGCACCAGTGGCAGGACGTCAGCAATACCATCCTCCTACCCCAGGTGCTAGGTTCTGACCTCCGCAGAAAAGGAACACAGGACACCCAACGCAGCAGAAACCGTACAAGGTAGTAGTGGCTTCAACAAAGCCAAGGGTGAATCAAGCTGCGACACCTGCTGCCAATACCATGACCAAGGGGCCATCCTACAACTGCCACAAGATGGGACACTTTGCTAAAGAATGTCCCTACCCTAAGAAGCAGAAGACGACCTACCCAGCTCGTGTGCACCACACCTCGATAGAGGAGATCCTGGAAGGAGAACCGGTAATAGCTGGTATGTTCCCTATCAACCAACATCTTGCAGTTGTTTTGTTTGATTCTGGATCATCGCATTCACTCATGAGCCAAGCATTTGCACAAAAGTATGACCAAGCAGTTACAGAACTGGGTTATCGCTATCGCATCAGCTCAGAAGGGGCAGATGTGTTAACAAATAGAGTGGTCCGAGGGGCAGCCCTAGATATAAGTAACCGTGTGTTCCGAGTAAATCTGGTGGTCATGCCTAGGTTAGTTTTGGATGTTATCATGGGCACGAACTGGATGAAGGAGTGGGCTGCTGTTATAGACACCGGGAAAAGGCTGTTATCTTTTCAAGTACCCCTGCCTTGTCTGTTTGACTTTGCTACCATCTCTTGTGCTACACAAGTGGTTCCTTTGCCCCAAATTCTAGTGGTCTGTGAGTTTCCTGATGTTTTTCCGGAAGAATTGCCAGGACATCCCCCAGATAGGGAAGTAGAGTTTGCTATAGAGTTGATACTAGGTACAGCAGCCATCTCTAGAAGGCCGTACCAGATGCCGCCTAACGAGCTCGCTGAATTGAAGACTCAGCTAAAGGACTTGCTGGATAAAGGTTTCATCCGGTCGAGTTCGTCTGAATGGGGTTGTCCGGCGTTGTTTGTGAAAAAGAAGGACCAATCTTTGCGCATGTGCGTGGACTATCGTCCACTCAATGCGGTAACGATTAAGAATTAGTATCCCTTGCCACGGATTGATATCCTATTTACTCAGTTGTCCAAGTCAAAAGTGTTCTCCAAGATAGATTTGAGGTCCGGGTATCACCAAATCAAGATCCACCCACAAGATATACCAAAGACTGCTTTTCCTACCAGATATGGGTTGTATGAGTATCTTGTCATGTCCTTTGGTTGACGAATGCTCCTGCATACTTTATGTATCTAATGAACTCAGTCTTTATGCCAGAGTTAGAAAAGTTTGTTGTGTTGTTCATTGAGGACATTCTGGTCTATTCAGAGAATGTGCAAGATCATGCCGAGCATCTGAGAGTCGTGCTGACACGACTGCGAGAACATCAGTTATATGCGAAGTTCAGCAAGTGTGAGTTCTAGCTGAAGAAAGTTCCTTTCTTAGGGCACATTCTATCAGAAGAAGGAATCATTGTGGATCCATCAAAGGTACAGGAAGTTATGGACTGGAAGACGCCAACTTCTGTCTTGGAAGTTAGAAGCTTTCTTGGTTTGGACAGGTATTATCGTCGTTTCATCCCCGACTTCTCCAAGATTGCTAAGCCAATGACCAGTTTACTACAAAAGGATCATAAGTTTGCCTGGACAGAGGGGTGTGAAGTAGCATTTCGCACCTTGCGAAAGCTACTGACCACTGCTCCTGTTCTAGCACAACCGAATATCGAGAAGCCTTTTGATGTGTTTTGCGACGCATCGAAAAGTGGTTTGGGATGTGTGCTGATGCAAGAAGGCAGAGTTATAGCTTATGCTTCATGGCAGTTGAGAAAACATGAAGTCAACTATCCAGCTCAGGACCATGAACTAGCAGCTGTTGTGCACGCTCTAAAGATCTGGAGGCATTATCTGCCTGGGAACAAGTTTCATATTTATACGGATCATAAAAGCCTGAAGTACATCTTCACTCAATCTGAGCTGAATATGAGGCAACGAAGATAGTTAGAGTTGATCAAGGATTACGATCTTGAGATCCACTACCACCCAGGCAAGGCTAATATTGTAGCAGATGCTTTAAGTCGTAAACCACACTATCAAGTGATCCAGCCTTTGTTTGAAGATGGTTTCAATCTCATGCATCCTAAGGTTCTGTGTCACATATAGCTCAGTTGTTCACTTGAGAGCCAAGTCATTGAAGGTCACAAAACAGACAAGGGCATTTCTCATATCAAAGAAAAGATCAAGGATGACCCCAAGACTCAATTTTGAGTAGACGAGAAAGGAGTATTGTGGTTTCAGCATCGGCTGCTAGTTTCGAAGAATCGAGAGCTAAAGAATCAAATCATGGACGAAGCGCATCTTTCAAAGCTTTCTATCCATCCTGGAACTTGTAAGATGTATCAAGATCTGAAGTCTCCCTTTTGGTGGACCAAAATGAAGAAAGAGATAGCGGCATATGTGGCCCGATGCGACACGTGTTGCCGAGTTAAAGCTATACACATGAAACCTGCAGGGTTGCTGCAACCGTTGTCAGTTCCAGAATGGATGTGGGAAGAGGTCAGCATGGACTTCATCATGGGTCTGCCGACTACGCGAAAAGGGAATGACTCGATTTGGGTAATCGTAGATCGCTTGACCAAGTCTCGTTAAGACTCGTTACAGACCTCCCAAGTATGCTGATTTGTATCTGGCTGAAATTGTCAAGCTGCATGGTATTCCCAAGACCATCATATTAGATAGAGGTTCGCAGTTCACCGCTCACTTTTAGGAGCGAATGCATAAGAGTTTGGGGACTAGTCTAGTGAGAAGCACCGCGTATCATCTTCAAACCTCCGGCCAAACAGAAAGACTCAATCAAGTGCTTGAAGATATGCTGAGAGCTTGTGTGTTGTCTTCGAAAGGATCTTGGGAATCATGGTTACCTTTGGCTGAATTCTCTTAGAACAATAGCTATCAAGGGAGTATCAAGATGGCTCCGTTTGAAGCATTGTATGGTTGAAAATGCAGGACTCCGTTAAACTGGGTCGAACCTGGTGAAAGGAGATACTATGGTATCGACTTTGTGAACGACGCTGAGAAGAAAGTGCAAATCATACAACAACACATGAGAGCCGCACAGTCACGCCAAAAAATCTATGCCGGCAAGAGAAGAAGGCTGCTCGAGTTTAATGTGGGTGACTATGTATACCTCAAGGTTACACCAATGAAGAAAGTTCAGCGCTTCCGAGTTCGAAGCAAGCTTGCACCTAGATACGTGGGACCATATCAGATAATAGAACGGAAAGGCCCTGTGGCCTACAAGATTCAGTTGCCTGAAGAGTTGAGCTTGATCGTTCCAGTCTTCTATGTATTCCAGCTGAGGAAGTGTTTGAAGGTACCCGAGCAGAGGGTTGAACCTCGGGGAATCAAGTTAAAGGCAGATTTGGAATATAAAGAGCAGCTAGTGGGTATCGTGGATACTAAGGAGCGGGTAACCAGGAATAGAGTTGTCAAAACCTACAAGGTGGTGTGGAGTCATCACGATGATAGAGACGCCACCTGGGAAACAGAGGATTACCTAAAAATAGTTTATCAAAAATTTCATAAGAAATGGTTAGTAACCCAAAATCTCAGGATGAGATTTCTCTAAGGGGGGAAGGGCTGTAACACCCTAGGTGATAAGCATGCACTTGGTCTCATAAACCCTCTCATAAGCATTCTCATCAAGCATAGCATGAGCATAGCATCACATAAGCATAGTAGCAATTTAAGTGTGATTTTATGTGCTTAATTTAAATGAATTAAATATGATAAAAATTGTATGCTTGCTTTGAAATTTCTTGTAATGACCAAAATAAGTTGGAATATGTTTTAGAAGAATTAAGAACAATTTTATGAAATTTTTGGAGCTCTAGAATTTGAGAAATGGATTTTATACAAAAATCCCCAAAATGAATTTATTTAAAAACCTAGAACTAGTTTAATTTGTAATTCAAATTTTCTTTGAAATTTGAACTTGCATCTTAAAGCAAAGTTGTAGAGAACTTTGTGGGGGACATTTCTTCTTTTTACACCAACATCCAAAAATGTTTGCAAGGGCTTCAAAAATCTCATTTAAGCTTTTTGGGAAAAAGAATTTAAAAAAAATTGGGAGAGGGGGGCTGTTCACTAGCGGGCCGGCGCCAACCAACCGGCCCAGCCAGCGAAGCCGGCCCGGCCTCCCCCACGCCCGCGTCCACCTCCCTCCCACTCCCCACGCTCGGACACGCCCGCGCCACGCGCGCCCGACCGTATCCGGCCAGCGACGCCGCGTGGCCGGCATGCGCGCTCACCGACGCCACGACCACCCCCTCCGCCCGTGGATAGCGCCAGCGCACTCGCCACTCTCGCCTCCACTCTGTGCGCACCTCCCCGCTTTCTCTCTCGCTCTCCTGCCTCCGCTCCATGCACATCGCACCGCCGCCTGCCATCGGAGCTCCCCGAGCTCCCTTCGCCTTGTTCCCGATGTCTCGCTGCATCCTAGTGCCTTCTTCCACCTCTCCGAGTTCCGCATTTGCTTCCGCGTGCTCGGACGAGATTTCTTCGCGCAGGTGAGCCTTCCTAGGGGCCAAGTCGCTCGCCGGAGAGTGCGCGGCCTCGCCGGAGCTCACCGCGGCATCGGTGTCCCTGGATCTCCCTTTTCCGGCCTTCTCTTGCCTCGCTACCGCGCGCATCTTGGTTGCCGTAACTCCCTGAGTCGCGAGTAGTCACTCCGGCACGCTCTACCGGCATGTGGTGGCCGGCAACACCGCGGCAGCGCCGCCGGTCCGCCATTGCCGGTGGCCAGCTCGCTGTGTTTGGTCTTAGGGCGCATAGCGGGGTGGAATCGAGTCGCAAGGGGGAGACGAACGCGTTGGTGCCCTCGGTTTCGGCCAGGAGGCCTCACCGGCGACAAGCCGTCGACGGGGACCTTTTCCCCTCTCGTCGCTCTGGCCAGCGGGCCCGGCTGGCAGGCGGGTCCCGCTCGTCAGCGACCGCGGGTGCACTGCACCGGGTGCACCTAGCCGGATCCCAGGGTGGATTTGAAAAAGAATTTCAGAAAATGATTTCTCAGAAATGTTTTAAAACATGTAAAATTTATATCTTGAGACCTATGGCTCCAAAAATGATGAAATAGAATGTGATGTGCTCCATAAATCTAGATCTACAGTTTGGTGTAATTGCATGTCATATTTGTACAACTTTTCTGTGTAACTAAAATTATTCCATTTTTTGTTGATAATTAGAAAAAGCATAGTAATTAGAATATAACTCAGAAAAATGTGATTCTTGCTTTGTTAGCTTTGCATGGATATTTAGTCTCTGGGAAAAGAATGTCACACAATAGTTGCTATATAAATTAATTTATGATGATTTAAATGCTTGCATGACAGTGGTTTATGATTTTTAATAAATAATTGGATAATGCAATTAATCTGGAATTTTTTTTGGGTATTTCTTATGTTAGTAAGTAATTTATAAAATTATGAAATATGTTGTTTGACACTTTATCACCAGTGGGGTACTTACACTTAATTATATTGAGTGAACTTGTGATTTTGTGTAGGCCAAACTATCTGTCCAAATATTGTGAAAAATTTGTGGTAGACTTTATATTTGACCAGTGACCTACTATAGTTTTTGTGGAATTTATTGATGATCAGAAGTACATGCTACTGTTGTAGGCCTAATAATGGTTAAATAAATTAAACCTTGTTGTACATAAGATACATAAAATAAATAGTGTTTGGTGTATCTTCGAAGCTTCATGTTAGTTTGCTGGTTCATAATGATAACAACTTGTAGAAGATAATGCAATAGATGCTTAATTTGGTTACATATTTTTGGATGATGTTGACTACCTTGTAGAAATAGTTTCTTGTCTCATCCATACACTATGTTATGATCATCTGGTATTCACTTGCATAAGCATTGCACCCCAGGCATCTCGCACTCCACTCATAAGCACACATGCATCATATAGGCTCGCAGGAGAACGAGGTGGGACTCGAGGAGCAGGAGGAGACCCAGGAGCAGGAACTTCCGAGAGGACCAGAGCTGGAAGGAGAGCTACAGGAGTGCCCAGACCACAGGCCTAGCACGTTCGAGAAAGGCAAGCCCCGGAGCATTCTAAGTCTCCCTATTATCGCTAAATTAATTTGATATATTATGATTGTTCTACTATGCTGCATTAAGTGATAGGAATTGCTTGATACCGTTGATGCATATTTACTCCTTGACATCACCACCAGTTTATCTACATTGTCCTATGTAGATAGGCTCGGAGTCTATGCTTAGCTTGCTTAGTACGGTAGAAGTTGGGTGATTTCCTGTCACCTGCGAGATACAGCTGGATACCTGAATGTTAGCTGTCAATGCTATGATGAAAAGTAACCAAGTGTGGAAATGAATTTGAGACCGGGTAGGGTCTTATGGTGGTGTTGACCGTAGTGCCCCTACCTGCATCGATTAAGGACCGATCGTTGACAGCCCTCTTGTCATGTTGAACGCATGCCCCGCACTTCGCTGGAAGGATAAGTCGTTCCGACCGCGAAGCCTGAACACTATCCGGGCTGGGAGTCGAGCCGCCATGCGCTGTATTGGTGATGGTTGAGGAGAACGATGAGGGCGCGGCGCGCAACTTTGGTATACCTTGGATACCTCAGTCACCGGAACGGTCCTCGGGTACTAGCGGTGCCTGCCGAACCCGCGATTTGGTCCTGTATAGTGTAATATGGTGATCTGTAGCTCACTTGATCAGTGAGTGTGGTTTGTGTGGGGAATAACTCGCCAGCTAGTCAGAAATCGATTCGAATCGCCATCGCTTCTGGATAGTGAGCACTTGACATGAGCCCTGTCCTCGTAGTAAGGACTATGAAACACATGGGTTATGATAAGTAATGAATTATGAATGCTATGATAAGGTACTATCATATCACAACACTGTTTACAATTGTACAGATGCAAATCTAGATGATAGGTAATGATAATACTTAACTTGAGCTAAATAAAAGAAAGGAGGATATCAGATTATACCTGTAAGATAGGTAACGCTTTTATGCAAAGGTCTCAGGTACCCCACTATACAGCCTTCATGATCCTTGAAGAGTGTTTTATTTTGGTTTATGACAGGTAAGTCTAGCTGAGTACATTCTTGTACTCAGGGTTCTATTCCCATGTTGTTTTGCAGATGGTCAGATGTACTATGGGTATTGCATTCACTGTTTGTACCCAGCAATGGGTGATGACTAGACAAAGGGCGATGGTCGCTCTACCTCCTCTTTTGCTGTTGTGGGAATGATCAAACTATGGCACTATATCAGACTAACTGTGTGTGTTATTTTAAAACTATGATGCTTCCGCTACTCTTGAACTTGGGTTGTAAAAACTTTAAGTGAACTCCGATGTAATCGCTGAATGTTGTGAACTGAATGTAGCTGTGGTTGGTGATCGCTGGACTTATTACAATCTTGGCTGTATGTATGCGTTCTGGTTTGAAATCCTTCGAGATTTCACGGACTACCGGGATTATATGGGTTTAAGCTTGATGGTTCGACTATGCAAATGGTCGCTATTAGGCTTAATCTCTTATAATTTGGGCGGTTCTGTTACACTCCCCACGTACAAAAATCTCGTCCCGATATTTGAAAGCTTACTGATTTTCGAAGAAGGTTTTATAAACTTCTTTTAAATAGACCTCTGTTTCCCAAGTGGCATCTTCCTCCCCGTGGTTACTCCACAACACCTCTTAGAACTTAACCACACGATTACGAGTCACCCGCTCCTTGCGGTCAACAACCGCTACAGGCTTCTCTTCATACACCAAGTCAGATTTCAACTTGATATCCCAAACTTCCACTCTTTCTTTCGGAACACGAAGACATTTTTTCAACTGTGACACATGAAAGATAGGAAAAATAGCTCGGAGCTGAACCGGTAGCTGAACCTTATAAGCTACGTTCCCTTTTTTCTCAAGAATCCGATAGGGTCCTACATAACGGGGTGCAAGCTTGCACTTGACTCCGAACCTTTGTACACCTTTGATCGGAGACACCTTGAGATACACATGATCACCGACTGCAAACTCAATCAGCTTTCTCCTCTTATCAGCATAACTTTTCTGACAAGCTTGAGCAGCTTTCATATGTTGCTGGATTGTACGGACTTGCTGCTACGCTTTGTTCACGAAGTCAATGCCGTAATACCTTCGTTCTCCGGGTTCCACCCAATTCAACGGGGTTCGACACTTTCGACCATATAGGGCTTCAAACGGAGCCATCCTGATGCTCTCTTAGTATCTGTTGTTATAAGAGAACTCGGCTAACGTTAACCACTTTACCTAAGAACCCTTTGAAGAGAGAGCACATGCTCTCAACATGTCTTCCAGGATTTGGTTAACACGTTCAGTTTGGCCGGCTATTTGGGGACGATATGCAGAGCTACGAACCAAGTGAGTACCAATCTGCTCATGAAGACACTCCCAAAAGCGGGCAGTTAACTGCGGTCCGCGATCTGATTTGATAGTCCAAGGCACACCATACTGACGAACAATGTGCTCAAAGTACAACTCTACATACTGATGTGGATGATAGTCAGTTCGGACTGGAATAAAGCGAGCGACCTTGGTCAAGCGATCCACAATCACCCAGATAGAGTCATAACCCTTAACAGAGGTTGGGAGTCTAGAGATAAAGTCCATACTCACTTCTTCCCATTTCCAACCAGGGATGGACAAGGGTTGAAGCAAGCCTGCTTTTATGTGAACTACATTCACACGACAACAGTTATCACAACGAGCAACAAAAGCAGCAATCTCCTTTTTCATCTTTGTCCACCAAAATAAGGTTTTAGATCCCGATACATCTTACTACTACCAAGATGGATAGACAACTTAGACGAATGAGCTTCAGATAGGATCTGGTCTCAGAGCTCTCGGTCCTTTGGCACAACAAGCCGATCCTTGAACCATAGAATTCCGTTCTCATCGACCCAGAAGTGCTTGGTTTCTTCTTCTTTCATTTTCCTCTTTATATGGTGGATACCTACATCAGTTCGCTGCAATTCGATGACTCGATTTCAAAGAGAACTTTCCAGAGCAATCTGGTGAAGCACTAGCGGGTGCATAAGACGTGACAATGATGGATCTTCAATCTGAACTGAATGATAGTGCGATTTCTGGCTCAAGGCATCCGCAACCACGTTTTGCCTTGCCCGGATGGTAGTGCACTTGAAGATTATAATCTTTAATCAACTCAAGCCACCTTCACTGGCGCATGTTCAATTCAGGTTGGGTGAAGATGTACTTGAGACTCTTATGATCAGTGTAAATATTGCACAGATTACCCAACAAATAGTGCCTCCAGATCTTCAAAGCATGAACAACTGCAGCCAATTCTAAATCATGAGTAGGGTAATTGACCTCATGTTTTCGAAGTTGGCGTGAGGCATACGCGATAACACGACCTTCTTGCATCAACACACAGCCCAGACCGATACCAGATGCATCACAAAAGACATCGAAAGGCTTCTCTATATCGGGTTGAGCTAGGACAGGAGCTGATGTCAGCAATGTCCTCAATTTGTGGAATGCCTCTTCACACTCAGGCGTCCACACAAACTTCTCATCTTTCTGAAGTAGGCGAGTCATAGGCTTGGATATTTTTGAAAATTCCGGAATGAAACGACGATAATACCCAGCCAAACCCAGAAAACTCCGAACCTCATCCACCGAAGTCAGAACCTTCCAATCCAGCATTTCTTGCACCTTAACCGGATCCACCGATATGCCTTCTTCAGATAAGACATGGCCCAAGAAAGGTACTTTCTCATGCAAACGAGTTAACACTACACGTAGATGCTCTCCATGTTCTTCTTCATTGCAAGAATATACCAAGATATCATCAATGAAAACCACCACAAACTTGTCCAATTCAGGCATGAAGACCGAATTCATAAGATACATGAAGTGAGCAAGTGCATTCGTAAGACCGAAGGACATGACGAGATACTCATACAACCCATACCTCATCGAGAAAGCGGTTTTAGGTACATCTTTAGGACGGATCTTGATCTGATGGTACCCAGACCGCAAATCAATCTTGGAGAATACCTTAGCTTTAGACAACTGATCAAATAGGATGTCAATGCGAAGAAGAGGACACTTATTCTTGATGGTCACCGCATTTAGGGGACGATAGTCCACACACATGCGCAAAGACTGATCTTTCTTCTTCACAAAGATAGCTAGACAACCCTAATGAGAAGAACTAGGATGGATAAGACCCTTTTCAACAATTCATTCAACTGGGTTTTAAGCTCAGCTAGCTCATTTGGCGGCATTCTATATGGTCTTCTAGAGATAGGAGTAGTACCTGGAAGTAATTCAATTTTGAACTCCACATCCCTGTCTGGAGGAAGCCTGGGCAAATCATCAGGGAATACATCCGGAAACTCACACACCACCGGAATATCCTCAATGGCCCTAGATGTAACTGCATTCATCGTGCTATGGATATGGATATCCCAAGGAAGTTGCACAAAGAACGCCTCCTTAGTATTCGGGTCTCTCAGCATCACTACGCGAGTAGTGTTGTCGATAAGAACTCCATTACCACTCATCCACTTCATTTCTAGAATTACATCTATACCCACACCGGGTAGAACAACCAGATCAGCAAGAAACTGATGGTCTCCTATTTCTAGAGTTGCCCCCAAAACCACTTGATTTGTAGAAATATTATTTCCAGCGGCACTAATGCAATAGCTGCCTTTATCAAGCGTAACTGCCTTGAGATTATGCTTAGACACAAAGTCTAAACTCACAAAGGAATGCAATGCTCCTAAATCAAAAAGCACAAGGGCATCACATTGGTTAACCAAAAACTTACCAGCCGTAACTACCTCACCAGCAGGGATAGCTTCCATAGTTGTATAGTCAACATGCCCCCGACGGACGTTCCCTTAGTTGCCCTTCTTTGGCGGGTAAGGGCAGTTGCTTTGCCCATGCCCTGTTTGATTATAGTTCCAGCACGGACGGTTGGCAGGTGGAGTCTTAGCATAGCTGGGCCCAGTGTTCCACCTAGGAAGAGCAATGGAGTACCCCTTGCGGAACCCCGTCTTCGCCTGATTCTTCTTTGCTGTAGGGTGGTATCGCATGTTGGGGGTTGGAGCACGATACTGGGGCCTAGCTGTCACTGGAGCCTTGGACTGAGATGCCCCTACCCCGGCCTCAAAAGCTCACTTGCGAGTCTTGGTCGTAGTGTACACAGTATTGTAATTCTCTTGGGTAAGAGCATCACTGACCAACTCACTGAAAGTGGCACACTTATTGCGGCCCATAGTCTTCAGCAGCTTGGGGCCAAGACCCCTCTTGAAGCTAGCAATCTTCTTCGACTCAGTGCTCACAAACTCAGGAGCATACCTCGATAGATGATTGAAAGCATGCAAGTACTCCTTCAGAGTTTTGTTGCCCTGAGTTAACTGCATGAACTCAGTATGCTTCATTTCCATGACCCCAGGAGGTATGAAATGCCCCTTGAAAGCTTCACGGAAGAGATTCTAGTCAACCATAGTTTGTCAGGAAGAGCCTTCCTATACTGATTCCACTAGATGCCCGCTGGACCCTACAGTTGATGAGCTACATACTCCGCTTTCAGACTATCAGTCAGCCAAAGTAAGGGGAACTTTTGTTCCACCGTGTTCAGCCATTCCTCTGCCTGGAGGGGTTCTTCAGCATCTGTGAAAGATGGGGGCTTGGTATCCATGAAATCCTTGAAACTGCTGTACTGATTAGGTGTTGGCCCATGTTGTGCATTCCGACCACCCTGGTTTGCCATCTGGTTAATGGTCTCAGTGAGCAGCCTCTGACTTTCCACCATCATTTGCATCAGCTCAGCTGGATTCGGTGGTGGAGGAGGAGGGGGTGGATTCATGTTCGAATGATTTTCCGCACCTCGAGTGCCACAAAACATCTGTAAAGACACAGTCAGTGAGTATTGATGATGACAAGAATTGCCACAGAAGAACTTATAATCATGTCTGAGAGTATTCGAGAGAATAACTTTACAGGTAAGAGGCACATTAATTCAATTCCACAAAACAACATCACCAATTCCAACACATGACACATATATCCGTAAAATGCATGACAATGGAAAGTATCATCATAGCCATTCAAACATGATAAAGTCATAGAACATCGGGTCCATGAAGTTGTTACATCACCATAGTATAGGCACAAATCTAAGATCAAGGTTTGGGATTACAACACGATTACAAAACCACGACTACCAAAGGTCACTCTACAAAAGAGCCTCACGGGGCGACTACCAACTACCCACTACACTCCAGGCTCGTCGTCCGAGTCAGCGTTGAAGATCGCCTCTCCGTCCTCGTCGCTAACCGGCTCAAGCTCCTCGTCCTCCACGTCCTCGTGCAAAGGTGCTGTAGCCGTAGCCGGTCCATCTCCCTCCATACCATCACCATTTACCTCCGGGTACACTGGTACAGGGCGAGGAATAAGGTGTAGCAAGTTGTTGAGATGGTGAATCTCCACAAGACCAGCCTCAATCTGATCCTGCAGATAGTTCTCCCGCTCAGCCGACTGGATACGGTGCATCTCCCATGTCCGACGCCTGTTCTCTGACACACGGAGTGCAGAATCCCTCTCACAAGTGATCTGCACCAAGCTCTCCTGTATGGTCTCCATCTCCCTAGCCAACTGACTCATGTAGTCCTGCTTATGATCTCTCTCTAATGGCCTTCACCCACTGCTGCCCACGATACTCCGCAATGTCCTCCCAGTCATTGCGGTCCTTCCAAGCTTGCTCTAGAAGTCTAGCTTGCTTGCGGAACTTGCGAGCACGCTTTTTGGCCTTCTGTTGCATCTCCTGAGCCTGGCAAACAGCCACCATCACCTGGGCATAGGTGTCCTCTCGCTGTGTGAACAGCTTGAGCACAGCCATCATAGCACTCATAGCAGGACTAGAGCTCTCAGCTCGCTCTTCTCGACCTCGGACCAACGCACACCCATCAGCCTGCTTCCACTCCGCCGTTGCTGGGTCAGCATGGGGAATGGAGGTTGCTGGCCCTCCTGTCAGCTCCTCACCAAACCTCTAACAGATATTGAGCAGCATAGCATGGGCCCCAACCTAAGCTGCCTCCCATGCGGTCTGCCCATCTGAGTTGTAGGTCCACCCGGTCCATGCAGGCCTACCCTCGTGTGGTGGGACAACACCCTGCATAGCGAACCACTGCAAGTCTCCTGTCATGTCCACCTCCCACCAGGAGTACTGAGGTGGCTCAGTATACCCCACTGACTGCAGCACCCTCCAAAGCAGAGTAGGAGTGACAAACTCGCTCAGAAAGGTGTCGCTAGGGAGAGGTGAGGCGGGCATGTCCATCTGTGGAAAGGAATAACTATGGGTGAGAGAGGAATAACTATAGGTGAGAGAGGAGAGGCGGGCATGTCCATCTATGCACATCCGCCACCCTGTGACGGTGCGTTGTGGAATTAGCTCGTTCTTTTCATTCATAATAACAGTCATGCCTCCCTTTTTAGGAACAACTTGAACTGGGCTTACCCACTCACTGTGCGGCACAGGATATATAATCCCTGCATGCAGCAACTTTATAACTTCCTTTTTAACTACCTCTCTCATCGTGTTGTTAAGTCTACGTTGGGGTTCTCAAGAAGGTGAAACAGAAGAATATGTTGGAATACGATGAGTACAAATCATACGACTGATTCCTGTAAGATCTTGGAGTGAGTAGCCAAAAACTGAGTGATGTTTCTCAAGAATGGTCATTAATCGCAGAGTTCGCTCCTGAGTGAGTTTATCACTAATGATCACAGGAAACTCTGGATTATTGTTTATGAAAGCATAGATAAGACCGGGTGGTAAAGTTTTAAGCTCTATGGGAGGTCTAGGTGTTTCTGCAAACTCATCTAAGGGTTCAGGTTCAGAAGGTTCAGCTTCTTCTTCTGTGAAGAAAGGAGCTTCGTCTTCTAAGTCTGATTCATCTAAAAGCTCTAGAGATGCAGCCTTTACCTCCTCCATAGGATCAGGCAAAAGATATGACTCGGCCTTATTATTTAAGTAGTGTGAAATTGTTATTGGAAATTTAAAAGTTTTTCCAAAAGAAATGTGTAGCTTTCCAAAAGTTTTTCATAAAGGAGTCTTCTAAAAGGTTGTCCTATCAACAGGTCGAAGTCCCATGTATCAAAGATATAGAAGTTCAAATGAACCATGGAGCCTTCTACCGTAAGAGGTATGACATTAATAATTCCAAGGCTGGGGACTAATCGATCCGAAGATTCCTTTATGACCTTCGTTGTGGGGGTTAAGACCAAATTTTTAAATAGTTTAAGTGCAAAAGATTCAGACATGATGTTCATCCCCATAATAGGATTATAGAGAGCATCAAATTGATGCGAATCATAAGCACAGCATATAGTTATAGAGGGTGTGTCCAAACAGATCACATCAGAGGAAAGCTCTGATTCCTCCAACCACTGCCTACTCATGACTGAGATTAGCTCTCTCAATTGATGTTCACTTGGTAAACAAATGCTAAACTAGCCATTTTGGGGTTTGTTAATAGAATGGTAGTTTGAAATGTTTCCAAAATCCTCAAAAAGATCAGATTCTATATCCAGCATGAAGTCTGGTGGTGGAATTTCTTTCTTTTGTGGCTCAGAACTTGGGATAGCTAAAGTAGATGGAGAATTTGGCAGAGTGTCTACTTCGGCATTTGTTTATGATCTTTTTGAAGACCTCGAAAAAAGTGAAATAAAAGAACAGGGTCTTCAAGATTAAGGTTTGGACCAGATTCTAAAAGATCAGAAAAACGTTTCCAGGATTTTCCCAAAGTTTCATTATCCTTTTGTTTAAAAGATAGGACTTCGAGTCTAAGGTCGCTGATACGATCGTGGGAATAAAAATCTAGACAAAAGTTGGCTCGTAAAACTCCCCATTCACCTCGTTGTTAACTTACCTTCTGATTATACCATTGTCTAGCTTCTCCCCTAAAAGAAAAAGGAAAAAGCTTCCAATGTAAAGTTTTATCAGAAATGCCTTCAATGTGAAGACAATCACATGTTTGCTCAAAATCTCTAATATGAAGGTAAGGGTTTTCGTCTTCCTTTCCTGAAAAAGATAGGTTTTGAATCATGGAAATCCAGAGTATCGTATTTATTTTTTTACCACTAGGAGAAAGAGTGCATCTGACTAACCCAATCTATTACTACTAACCTTTAGGCTACAAAGAATGTTTCTCGATGTGAGTGATATATAGAGAAGACTACAACCATAATCTCTGTCTAACCTTGGTAAGGATGATCTACTGTTCTATTGGGGAGGCTCACAGATTCTAGACACCACAAAGGATATTCAACCCGCACCTATAAACCCTATCCTTCCTGCTAACGAGATATGGTTTGCAAAGGTAACTCGGAAATGTCACGTTCCTCGCTACTACCACGGTCCAGCTAGTCATTGAATATCTATGAGTATCCTATCCTAAACACCACGTCTACGCTAGAGATGATTACTCTAAACTCTACGCGAAGAGATTAAAGTAAACTCATAAACCAAAGAACAATAAAACAAGAACTTACTAGAATTTAGAAGTCGAAATACTAAAGAATCCTAGGAACAAGCTTCGGGTTTGGAGAACTTGATCCGGCAGGTACAACCTCGGTGTAGACACCGACAGGCCGGGCTTCCTCCAATCTACACCTCCACTCTATCTCTCTCAATCTAGTAGAAACTAGAAGATCTAATTCTACTCACATTGGATGCTAAGCCCTAAGTCTATTTAGAGGAGAGGTATTCCTTCGAGGGCTCCTCTCAACTCTATGATGAACTTGTCTCCTCCAGGGGCCAGGGGGTCTGGTTTTATAGTCCCCTCAAGTGAACGTGAGTCGTCGGATCAAACCGACATTGATTGAACGGTTATCCTTGATCCTTTAGGTCAGTGGAGCTTGGTCCGCGAAAAGAATTCTGATTGGAGTCCAAAGGGGGGCGGGCACCCTGGTCCCTAGGGCGGGCGCCCTGGGCCAGGCCCCGTTCGGACTCCGCTTCGTTCCTGTGGCTTCTGGAGTCTTCTAGATGGTAGAAAATTGTGCGGTGCATTTGTTGACGGTCCTTAAGTATCAAATTTAATTATCAAATAAATAAAGAAAAGGATCCAAATGAAATCAATATCTAGACTTAGGGTTTTATCTGACAGAATTCCATGAGTTTTGGTGTTTGTCTATTACTGCAGGGGGTTATCACGAAATACGGAAGAAAGGGTGTCGTGCAATTATCTTACATCTAGAAGACTCCAGAAGCCACGAGACCGAAGCGGAGGCGAAACGGGGCCTGACCCTGGGCGCCCGCCCAGGTGATCAGGGCGCCCGCCCACCTCCTGAGTCCAATCAGGACTCTGCTTCGCGGGAGATCTCCACCGACCTAAAGGATGAATCTAAACCATACAATCTATGTCGGTTTGATCCAATGGCCCATATTCACTTGAAGGGACTATAAAACCAGACACCCTTGACCCTGGAGGAGAGAGCCTCTCAACCCTAATTCATTATTCTCAAGGGAGAAGAAGCCTCTGATCAAGATTAGAGCCACCACATCAATTAGATATCTAGATTAGCATAGCTACATAGGATTAGAACTAGAAGGAGTCAATCTTCGATTGGTTTCTGGATCTGTCTAGAGGATTCTTGGTAATTCTCTAATTGTGCTTCTAATTGCTTTCTAATTATCTTTGTTCTTCAATATTATGAATATGACTTTGTTCTATTTCAATATATTGCTTATGACTTTGCTCTACTTGCTTATATTCAAGATTATATTGTTCTTAGTTTATCATAGTTATGTACTTGGCTTAGTTAGATTGGATCTATATACATGCTTAGGATCGTATAGCGTTTATCCATCGGATCCATGGGTAAATGATAGATATTGTGTAGGCGTGGTGCTTATACCGTATTTATCTGCGATTGTACCCAATATGCCAGATCGTGGGGTAGTTCGTGATAGTGACAGCTTCATTGATTCTTATATAGTCCCCCTCTCATGTATTGGGCTGGCAGAGCAACATTATTACAGGGGAGTGATTGCTATGTTTCTCATATTCCTTGCTAATATCACTATGCATGGGTGTAGTCTTGTCTCACAATGATTGCTAAGTATGCTTGCACTAACTATGATAATGCTAGACTATATAGTTGAGAATAACTTAGGGAATATTCTTGTAGTTCGTTCTAATACCGTGCTAATGACTTTGTAGAGTATCTAATTGAGGTGCTTATCATATTTATTATGTGGCTAGATCAAATTAGTTATCCTTGTCACTATTATTATTTCATATATCTTTTATGTGACACTTATCCCTGTATGAAGAGTTAGATATAATGTTCTCAATTATACATGCAATGATAGATGCTCAATCTCATATTCTATTCTGTAATCAATATTGATGATTGCTAATCCCTTCCCAGTGGTAAAAATATAAATAACGATACCTGGAATACTTCCCGGTTAAAATGCTACATCGGTATTAATCTGTGCGCTTGCAGATCCCATTCATTATTTATTTAGAAGAGCAATTGCATATTTCAATACCGCGTCTCTCATGTCATGCTAGGGATGACAACTTGGCTTAAGTGGTGTGAGGGATAGGTTTGGCATTTTTGGCACCGTTACTAGATTTAGAGAACTTAGTCTACTTTTGGTAATGATGTTAAGAATACCCAACAAGCATTTTTGGCGCCGTTGCCGGGGCAGGTTGATTACTAATCAGGAATGGAATAAAAGATTTTGAGTTATCATTCACATCACTAATATGATTGAGCTTATCTATTCTCTCATACAGTTTTACCCTAATATTTTTCTATTTTATCTTATGCAGGGGAATGTATGAATAGAAGACATCTTCCAGGAAATTTTGTTGACAATCTCGAAGCATTATTCAAGAAGACGAGAGCCAAGCTCAAGAAGAGATCATCACCACTTCAGCAAGAAGCTTCATCCAATCAAGAAGATCACCGGAACTTGTCTTCAGAGTTCGAAGCCATGGTGAACAAATCAATCCGCGAGTTCTCAGCTCCCACTACGGACAACATCCGCACTGGACCTGCTGCAGAGATCGATGGCAACTTTGAGCTCAAGCCTGGACTTATCAACATGGTGCAATCTAACCAGTTCTATGGTAAGGCACACGAAGATGCTAGTGCTCATTTGCAACACTTCCTGGAGATTTGCAACAGATTCACCATATCAGGAGTTTCCAAAGATGCTATACTACTTCGCCTCTTCCCATTCTCACTTTTAGGAAGAGCGAAGCAGTGGTTCTACGCTACAAAGAAGAAGAATACTACGTGGGCACTCTGCTCAACATACTTCCTGGCAAAGTTCTTTCCCATGAGCAAGACCAATGCTCTCCGTGGGAAGATTACAAGTTTTCAGCAACAAAATGATGAATCTGTTCCAGAAGCATGGGAGTGCTTTCAAGACTACATCCTAGAATGTCCCCATCATGGAATGGAGAGTTGGCTATTGATGCAGACGTTTTATCATGGGCTCGGCAACAGTGCCCGAGAAACCATGGATGCTGCAGCTGGAGGAGCATTCTTATCACTTACTATACCACAAGCCACAGCTCTTGTGGAGAAGATGGCGTCCAATCAAAGCTGGAATGAAGAGAGGACACAGACACGCAAGAGAGGTGGAGGTATGCATCATCTCAAGGAGGTAGACATGCTGTCTGCAAAGCTAGACCTACTCATGAAGAAGCTCGATGATAGAGCTGGAGACAAGAAAGAAGTTATGCACATCTACGACTCTCACATGACTTGTGAGGAGTGTGGAGACACTGGACACTCAGGCAACCACTGCCCTGAGATGCTTGAGGATGTGAACTACATCAACAACAACAACAACTACTACAACTGTCCTCAACAAAATCAAGGTTGGAATCAACAAAGGCCTAACTACTCAGGTAATTATCAAGGTAACAATTCTTACAACAATAATAATAATTTTCCACCTTTGAGAGAGTTAGTGTCTAATCAAGGAAAGCTAATGGATAACCTATCTAAGAAATTGGCATCTAATGATAAAATGCTAGAAAATATAAATAATAGAATGGATAATTTCTCTACTGCCATCAAGAATCAAATTAGCTTTAATAAAATGATTGAATCTCAGTTAAATCAAATAGCTGCTGCTGTTCCTACTACTAACCCCGGTATACCATCACAACCGGAAGGATTAGAATCTGCAAATCTTGTAGACATGTTTGATGCAGGTAATAATTGGAGTAACCCCGTCACTGAATTCTCTATTGACCTTCTGCCGGTCAAGAGAGGCGATCCAGGACGCCCCGTCATCCCGATCTCCATCGGCATGGTGGACGTTCTAGAAGCACTCTACGACTTTGGCTCTAGCGTCAACATTATACCCAGGGTACTCTATGAAAAATTCTTTACATATCCTTTATTAGAGACAACCATGTGTTTGCAGTTTGCAGATCAGACGATAACTTTTCCAAAAGGAATATTGAAGAACCTTTGTGTCCGAGTTGGTACCTTGTATGCCCCAGCAGACTTCGTAGTGGTAGAGACCGGAAATGATGAGAGAGCACCTTCATCTTAGGGAGGCCATTCTTAAACACCACGGGAGCTATCATCTACGCTAGTGCTGCCAAGATCAGTTTCTACGTCAGAGGAATGAAGGAGACATTTTTCTTCAAGAACAAGACTACACAAATCCCAGATCAATCCAGACGTGAATCAAGGAAGAGGACCAACAGGAGGAACAGGAACAAGCAAGTGTGGACCGAGTCAGCTAAGATGGTCACTGTAGTTCATGGAGGCCAAGATCACCAACTTAAGTCACCGTTTTTGACCAAGAAGGACGACCCAGGAACGCCAAGCATCTATTGCTCCATAAATGGATACAACTTCTACAAGACGACTTGCGACACCGGATCGGGCGTCAACATAATGGCCGCAGTCACCTATCGGCTCTTGTTCGGAACCATGCCCCTAAAACCAACATACATTCAGCTCCATATGGCAGATCAGACATTTCGAGAAGTTAAAGGAATAGTAACTGATGTCCCAGTCAAAATAGACGATCACTTGGTCTACACAGACTTTCAAGTTATTGACATGGGAGAAGACGAGTATGATCCACCCATCATCCTTGGAAGACCGTTCCTCAGCACCGTTAAAGCAATTATCTACATTGGAATCGGAGAAGTCCATATGCACTTCCCCTCAGAGAAGGTACGCCGTTATTTTACTGACCCTAACTATATCGTTGAAGAATCTAAGCAGGTCAGAAAGCGACGCAACCACAACCAGAGGAGGCAAATCATCAAGGACGGATGGGCAGATTACGAAAGAGAAGTTATAAGGTCAGAAGATGTAGAGTTTAAACAGAATTATCCAGAGAAGACTGAAGCACCAAGTCAGGTGTGGAAAATGAAGATAACTATACATGAAGAGGAGGCGCTGCCGGAAGTACCGACTACGCCACCCAACGAACCTCACGACAATTGAAAAAATGGAGAGTCCCGTTCGGAGGACTTTAAAATACCGAACGCCTTGCCAAGAGGTAAACTTGGTAGTTATCCTTACCCTTTCAATTATGTCAACTAGTTTACTTAGTTAATTAAATTCATACTATCCTAAAAAGGAAATAAAAATGTTAAAAAAAACAGTAAGCCCAATGTGAGTATACGAGTGGCATAAAACCCATAAGTACATTCACTGTGGTGGCATAAAAATAAAATAAACATATCTTTTCTGTTTTATAAAATGAAAATATAAAAACAGGGAGTAATAATTATTAAGGAGTCTCGACATGATAAAGGCTAGATATTTATGCTAACACTTAATCAGTTCCACAAGCTTTGTTGTCTATTTGAGCTCCACAGAATTTTAGAATGTAAGAAGACTAGCAGACGGAGGACATTCTAACTGCTGTCAGAATGCTGCTGACTTTCAAATACACCTCTGCCACCTGCTAGCTACATCAAGGGAAATTACGTCAAAATTCAGCTTGGGGGAGAGCACCCCCATTTATCTCGATAAGTATTTCTATCTATCTTTATACTTATATTATTTTAGAATATAAATATACATAACTATAGAAAAATCAAATAAGGATTTTATGCTTATATATATATCTTTTGCTTAGTGTGTTTAATAAATAAATAAAGTAGCTATGCTAATCTGTATCTAAATAAAACTTAAGCATGGATATGATGAATAGTTGCTCTGCCTAATTTGCACATTTTAAGTTCTCTCTCAAGTTTAGACATAACTGTTATAATTTAAAGCTTGCTCTAGACCTAAACTTGTGGGATGAAAACTTGATCTGAAATCTAAGTTGTTAACGGATATGATATGAGAAGGTTGAGCTGCTGTTTATCTATTCCTAGAGATGCTAGAATTCTGGAGTATTTTATCTTTGAAAATCTTTAAAATGTTGCATGATGAGTTCCTGTATGATGAGAGTTTAAATTCCTACCACAGCCATATATACATGCTTGCTAGACTTTGAGCCACACATTTACTATTTACTGCTTATGAGCATTGAGTGTGGTCAAGCTGTGTAGACCCTTAGGAGCTTGTCATGTGGTTAAATCAAGATTTCACTTGCACGTTCACTCATATATGCTACTTCTACTCTGGAAGTACCATTCACATATATCCATCCATTTCCATCTCCAGAATCACCCAAAAATATTCTACTCCTAATTCGGGAGAGAATAACCAAAAATATTTCTGTTTTCCCCCATGAAATAAATGCTCAAGTTATTTTGTTACTACCACTTGCTATATTATCTCAAGCGATGAGTGCTCTAAAAAAAGAGAAAAAAAAATAAATACGAGGAAATAAAAAGGAGCAAGTGCTCGGAACCTCGAAAGAAAAGAAAGAGTGAGACGAGAGGTAAAAATGGACAAGTGTCCGACAGTAGAATTAGGGGTACAAGATACCCACCTGAGAGAAAATAAAAAGAAGAGCATCTCATTCTCCTCAAAAAGTTTCAAAAAGCAAGGAAGGTATGTATCCCCTCAAAAGAGCAAAAGTAGAATTAGACTTCCGCCATTGTTATCACCATTATCACCATACACCATTCATTCGCCACACATGCACATCTTGATTAAACTTATTGATTTGTTTCTTTGGATCCATGGTTTGACTATACAATAAATGTCTTGTAAGTATTTATATTTTATCTCCCACCAATGAGCTCCAGATATTAAAGCCTTATTAGAAGTAGGGTGAGAGATAAGATAATATCACTATGCTTCATACCACAAATACTACATATCTTGAGAGAAGGCATATACCATCACTGCCTTGGTAAGGATCCAGAAATACCACAAAAGAGAGATATGAGAGAATGATACAAGGAATCTCTGAGTTTTATTTGAAAATCTGAAAAAACCCCAGAGCTATAGCTGATCAAGAATAAGAGACATGGCACTTGACTAGACTGTTCTATCTTTTAACCTCTTAAGACAGAAGTGACGGTTACAAGTCCCATGGTGAAGGTAAAGTAAGTAAGTAAGTTTTAAGTCTTGACAGTTTACTCTAACTCAGAGATGAGATCTTATTTAAAAAAGCATGTGTACCATCAATTTTTTAAAATATTGCAACAACTTATGATCCATAGCTGAGTCTATCCTTGCTCAGGGACGAGCAAGAGGTAAGCTTGGGGGAGTTTGTTGACGGTCCTTAAGTATCAAATTTAATTATCAAATAAATAAAGAAAAGGATCCACATGAAATCAATATCTAGACTTAGGGTTTTATCTGACAGAATTCCACGATTTTTGGTGTTTGTCTATTTCTGCAGGGGGTTATCAGGAAATACGGAAGAAAGGCCCACACGTCAGGATTACATAGAGATATTAACATGCCGCGCAATTATCTTACATCTAGAAGACTCCAGAAGTCACGAGACCGAAGCGGAGGCGAAACGGGGCCTGACCCTGAGCGCCCGCCCAGGTGATCAGGGCGCCCGCCCACCTCTTGAGTCCAATCAGGACTCTGCTTCGCGGGAGATCTCCACCGACCTAAAGGATGAATCTAAACCATACAATCTATGTCGGTTTGATCCAATGGCCCATATTCACTTGAAGGGAATATAAAACCAGACCCCCTGGCCCTTAGAGGAGAGAGCCTCTCAACCCTAATTCATTATTCTCAAGGGAGAAGAAGCCTCTGATCAAGATTGGAGCCACCACATCAATTAGATATCTAGATTAGCATAGCTACATAGTATTAGAACTAGAAGGAGTCAATCTTCGATTGGTTTCCGGATCTGTCAAGAGGATTCTTGGTAATTCTCTAATTGTGCTTCTAATTGCTTTCTAATTATATTTGTTCTTCAATATTATGAATATGACTTTGTTTTATTTCAATATATTGCTTATGACTTTGCTCTACTTGCTTATATTCAAGATTATATTGTTCTTAGTTTATCATAGTTATGTACTTGGCTTAGTTAGATTGGATCTATATACATGCTTAGGATCGTATAGCGTTTATCCATCGGATCCATGGGTAAATGATAGATATTGTGTAGACGTGGTGCTTATACCGTATTTATCTGCGATTGTACCCAATATGCCAGATCGTGGGGTAGTTCGTGATAGTGACAGCTTCATTGATTCTTATATAGTCCCCCTCTCGTGTATTGGGCTGGCAGAGCAACATTATTACAGGGGAGTGATTGCTATGTTTCTCATATTCCTTGCTAATATCACTATGCATGGGCGTAGTCTTGTCTCACAGTGATTGCTAAGTATGCTTGCACTAACTATGATAATGCTAGACTATATAGTTGAGAATAACTTAGGGAATATTCTTGTAGTTCGTTCTAATACCATGCTAATGACTTTCTAGAGTATCTAATTGAGGTGCTTATCATATTTATTATGTGGCTAGATCAGATTAGTTATCCTTGTCACTATTATTATTTCATATATCTTTTATGTGACACTTATCCCTGTATGAAGAGTTAGATATAATGTTCTCAATTATACATGCAATGATAGATGCTCAATCTCATATTCTATTCTGTAATCAATATTGATGATTGCTAATCCCTTCCCAGTGGTAAAAATATAAATAACGATACCTGGAATACTTCCCGGTTAAAATGCTACATCGGTATTAATTTGTGCGCTTGCAGATCCCATTCATTATTTATTTAGAAGAGCAATTGCATATTTCAATACCGCGTCTCTCATGTCATGCTGGGGATGACAACTTGGCTTAAGTGGTGTGAGGGATAGGTTTGGCATTTTTGGCACCGTTACTAGATTTAGAGAACTTAGTCTACTTTTGGTAATGATGTTAAGAATACCCAACAGCGTTGATATCTCTATGTAATCCCGACATGTGGGCCTTTCTTCCTTATTTCCTGGTAACCCCCTGCAGAAACAGATAAACAATAAAACTCGTGGAATTCTGTCAGATCAAACCCTAATTCTAGGTGTTGTTTGCATATTGGTCCTTTCTCTTGTTTGTTTGATAATTAAAATTGATACTTAAGAACCGTCAACAACGGAGCTTGCGGCGGCGTTGGGTCAATGCTCATCTCTTACTGCTGCGAGGAGTGTCGGGACGAGCTCCTCGTACCAATGTTCTTGAGGGCCTTCCCTGCATTCTTTACCTTCTTGAACATCCTGTAGACAAAAGTTGACACACACACAACTAGCGGAAAATGTGAGAGAAAATGTTAGTGGTGAACTGTCCGAAATGTCAGTAGTCCAAGGGTTAGTCGTTCAAGACAAGTTTTTATTTTGGCAGCACCTCCCCCTAAACAACTTTTACTTCCACTTTGGACAGCGGGATCACTACTTACTAGGTGAATCTCACTCTCTCACTCAAAGACTACCAACCTCCATTTCACTCTTCTCTTCCTCTCTAATCTCTTTCTTACTTCACTACAAGAGCTCCTTCTCTGGAAACTGAAACTTTCGTGGTTTTTAGGAATGCTTGTGTGAAGAAGACAGAGGCAGGAGGTGGCAATTTATAGGAGGAAGAGGGGATAGGGCGGGCGTCCTCTATAGGTGGGCGGGCGCCCACCTTTGGTGCCCATCCTGGCTGCCTTTTTTCCACTCCCTCCTTTTCTTAATCTTTAAGCCAAAAAATAATTCAATGGTGGTGGTTGGTCGGTGGAAAAGTGCTGGTGAGTGGAGTTATGTTGGTGGATCAAATAATGTGATGGGATGTGTGTGAGGTGTGGTGTATGACATGTGGGACCCAACATAAATGGACAAGAAGAACACTTCACATTCAAGCCCAGACCAGAGAGAGACTCTACAGTGAAGGAAGTTCATGCAGAAGAACCACTGGAGACACCATCTCTGGAGGAAGATAATTCAGAAGATTAAAAGAATTGGAGGTCCAGCTTGGGGGACCTAAAAATCCCAAACCCTCGCCGGGAGGTAAATCGGTATTTATCCACATTGTTTAAATTCTTGCATAGTTAATTCTTGCATTAGGCATATTTATTCATAGCATTATAATAATAATAATAATAAAAAGCCCCATATAAATAATATTTATGGTGTGTGACAACCCATATTTATTAATTATTGTGGAGGCACAAAAATATTTTTCCATGATCATTTTTAATAAGTTTCAATTCTCATAGATTTTCCTGCATTATATTTAAATATAACAACATTCTAGAAGCATGACCCACACTCCTTGGGTCCCACATGTCATACACCACACCTCACACACATCCCATCACATTATTTGATCCACCAACATATCTCCACTCACCAGCACTTTTCCACCGACCAACCACCACCATTGGCAAAGAAGGGAGTGGAGAAAAAGCAGCCAGGATGGGCACCAAAGGTGGGCGCCCGCCCACCTATAGAGGGCGCCCGCCCTATCCCCTCTTCCTCCTATAAATTGCCACCTCCTGCCTCCATCTTCTTCACACAAGCATTCCAGAAAACCATGCAAGTTTCAGTTTCCAGAGAAGGAGCTCTTGTAGTAAAGTAAGAAGAGAGTAGAGAGGAAGAGAAGAGTGGGAAAGAAGTTGATAGTTTCTGAGTGAGAGAGTAAGGTTCACCTAGTAAGTAGTGATCCCACTGTCCTGAGCAGAAGTAAAAGTTGTTTAGGGGGAGGTGCTGCCAAAATATAAACTTGTCTTGAACGACTAACCCATGGACTACTGACATTTCGGACAGCTGACCACTAACATTTTTCTCTCATATTTTCCACTAGTTGTGTGTGTGTCAACTTTTGTTTGCAGGATGTTCAAGAAGGTGAAGAATGCTGGGAAGGCCCTCAAGAACATAGGTACAAGGAATTCATCCCGACACTCCTTGCGCCCATCAGAGATGAGCGTCGACCCAACGCCCACGCAAGCGTCGTCATCTTCATCTGATCAGCAAGTCAAGGTCCTCCTCAAGATAAGAGATCTTGGACTGAAGACCCGAAGGGAAAAGGAAGTTTACCAATAGCTAAAGAACAAAGATTTCATTCACACCCCTACTCTTGATCCAATCTTGCTACAAGAAATAGGTATGGATAATGAATTCGACTTAATTTTCTAGATGTTAGGTTGGACAAATTTTTGGAACATAACTGAGCTGGGTTCCCGTCTTCTCACCCTTGAATGTCTTTGTACTTTACAATATTATGAGGGGGGAATTGTTTTTCGGATGTTCAAACAGGAGATTATGTTGTCTTGGAGAGAATTGAGTGACCATCTCGGTTTCTCTTCAAGATGCATCCTGAACATTGACTCCGACTTACCTAATTTTGAGAGACACCAGTTCTGGAGAGAGATATCTTGAGATAATTTTTATAGTCAAGCCCGAACTAGTGACATGGAACACCCCACTCTTAGGATGTTCCACAAATGGCTTGGGTACAATCTTTTCCATCGTGATGATATTAGAAAAGTGAGAGTAGGAGATTTACAACTTCTATATGCTGCTATAAATAAAGTACCCACTTCACCTGTTACACTTTTGGTTTCTCATTGGCTTAGTATACCTAGTCTTTAGGGACCTGTAGGATGTACTTCACTTATCACTCATCTAGCCTGTAGTCTTCATTTGCTAGAAAACTCATCATTGGAATTCATAGATGAGTTACGAATTTATCATGGCTATGACACTTTTAGACAAGCTCAGATGTTAAAGAAAGAGGGGAACATAATGTATATGCTATATGACAATAAAGGCAAGATTCGGTTACCTAACCCGAACCTTGGCCTCTATGTTCTTCAATTCTTTTTTATTGAGATTGCAGTGACACCGATAAACCAGAGAGCTCCACAACGAGTGGCATCTGAAAGGATGATCACCCATCAAGAACGCACCTGGTATGGAGCTGATCCCGGGCCAGAAGAAGCAGTGCACCTGCATTATTGTGACTACAACCCCCGAGTCCTTCGAGACCCATGGGTTCGACATGCACAACCACAAGAACCAACAGAGGAGACATTGCCGGAGAGCCAAGATCACCAGTGGACAAACCCGCCTTTCCATACAGGCAGGTACTCCACTGATCCATATGGAGCTTCAGGATCCAGACCTCCGCCCCAATTCGATGCAGGACGATACTCCGATGCCTCTTATGCTTTCACGAACGACTACTACCAAGAGGCCGGCGCTTTCTTCACCCATACCGACAACACTCCCCTCGACATCCAGAATACGCAAGCAGAACATGGACGACTACTAGAACAACAACAAAAATGGAACCAGGACCACGCCACTGCAGTACAAGAACTGAGACAAGACACGATGACAATGAACGATAACATCACCACCATGATGCGATTCTGGAACATTGGGTAAGATCGATAACCACATCCAGTTTGGGGGAGTTCATCCCTGTTTTATCACGTAAGTTTTTATTTGCTTGTCTTATTTATTCTTTTCTATTTTAGTATTTTATCTTAAAGAGAAAAACTTAGAAAACCCAACAAATTTTTTCTTGCTTTAAATTACTGCATTTTATAAACATGAAAAACAAAATAAAAAGAGTGTGTAGATAAGTGTGCTTTATTTATCTGCTAAGTGTTAATTTCTAAAAAAATAAAAGACCAAAAAAATGCATGATGGAAATGATGAATAGTTGCTCTGTTTGCTTACTTTCAAGTACATAGCTTTTATATTAGAGTTCTTCCAGGAATTACTAAAACTGAAATTACTATCTATGAGAAACCTAAAACTAAAGTCTAGGTAAGAGAAAGGCATAATATAAAGTTTGAGCTACTATTTATCTTGTTTCTACTACACTAAGTTCTGGAGATTTATTTTGAAAACATACAAATCACATGATGAGTTCCTAGCATAACAAACTTCCTACCACAGCCATACTTGCTATAACATATTTTACTATATTCACATTGAGTTTGATCGAGCTGTGTAGACCCTTAGGAGCTTTTCATGTGGTTAAATTAAGATATTCACTTGCACATATCCACTACACCATCCATCACCATTCATTAAAATTACTAAAAATATTATTATCACTCACTGTCCTAAATGTTGTTATTCTCTCTCTCTAAAAAAGATTCAATGCAGAAGAGGCATGGGTTATGCAAAAATATGCGAGGAAATAAAAAGGGGCAAGTGCCCGGAACTTCGGAAAAGAAAGAAAAAGTGTGAGACGAGAGGTAAAAATGGACAAGTGTCCGGAGTAGAATTAGGGGTACAAAGATGCCCACTTGAGCGGAAAAAAAGGACAAGTGTCCGACAGTAGAATTAGGGGTATCTACTACCCACCTGAAAAAAAATAGAAAAAAATAGCCCATGTTCTCCCAAAGCAAAGATCAAAGAAGAGGATAGATAGCAATATGAGGAGCAATGAGAAGTAGGTTTTGTCATCACTTATACATTTTTACCATCACTATCATTTACTCCACCACACATGCACATCTTGATTTAAGTATATGCTGAGTTCCTTTGGATCCAAGGCTCGATTAGACAACATATGTATGAGCTATTTTTCACTCCTATGAGCTCCACTTAAATATTCCATTAGCTATAGGTAAGTGATATTTTGGTAAGGATCCACAAATACCACATATAGAGAGAATCATTGCTGGGAACTCTGAGTTTTATTTTAAAAACTTATGCAAAACCTCGGAACAAAGGAGAAGTATAGACAGGAGGAATAGTGCTTGACTTAATTATTTTGTCTTTCGATTACTTAAGACTTAAGTGCAGGTATTAAGCTCCATGACACTTCACTCTAATCTGGAAGAATTTTTATGTGAAAGTAAGTGTGCCTGTCAGGAAAGAAAACATCGAAGCAACTCTTGATCCATCTGAGTTTAGCTGTTTGCTCAGGGACGAGCAAAGGGTAAGCTTGGGGGAGTTTGACGGTCTTTAAGTACTAAATTTAACCATCAACTAAACATGAAAGGGATCAATATGCACCAAACATCTAGAATTAGGGTTTTATCTGACAGAATACCACAAGCTTTGGTGTTTATCTATTTTTGCAGGGGGTTATCAGAAAATATGGAGAGAAGGCCCACATGTCATGTTTACAACGAGATAATTACGTGCCGCGCAATTTTTCTCAATCTAGAAGAGTCCAGAAGCCACGGGAACGAACGGGAAGGCGATCGGGCTCGGGAGCAGGGCGGCACCCTCCCCCTTGGGCGCCCGCCCTGAGTTGGAGTCCAATCAGGACCGGTCTTGCGGATTACGCTCCACCGACCTAAAGGATCAAGGAAAACTGTGCGATCAATGTCGGTTTGATCCGACAGCCCAAATTCACTTGAAAGGACTATATAATCAAGGCCTCTCCACCCCTGGGGGAGAGAAGAGAAGAGGAGAAATCATTATTCAGAGGTAGCCATCAAAGTTAGGGTTTAGACTTCTCTCCCATAGAGAATTAGAATTAGCTACTCCCTAAAATCCTTCAAGTTTAGAGGATTGATTAGATAGGAATTAGAGAAGTAGAGCACTACGCTTTGGATTCGGATCTTCGGTAATAAAGATTGGTATTATTTCATATCTTTCTCTAATACTTTGTTCTAATTGCATTATGTCTCTATTTATTATGTTCTTAGTTTGCTCTAGTTCTATATTTGATATAGTTATGATTGATAATGAGTTTATGTATGAGTTTGCAAAGCGCTTAGCTCTTGACACGTGGGAGTTAAGTGGTAGATCATATGTAGGCCTGGTGCTTAGATATTATTTACCTACAAATGTATCCTATTGGGCGGGTTGTGCGGTAGTTCGCGATAGTGACAGCTTCGTTGATTCTTATATAGTCCACCCTCCGTTGATATGACTGGCAGAATTTGTATTGCGGAGTAAGTCTTGCGATGCTCTGATTTACTTTAGCAATGTTCCTTATACATGAATGAAGAGTCTTTTATACTATATATGATCCTGTAGATAACTAGGGTAGATTATGACTTAGTAGATAGTAGATAACTTAGAATCCATTCTCTAGCTAATCCCGTCACCTTACATATATGAGGAGTAGTCTATTTTCTAATCGCTGTGTTAATTACCCATGAGCTTATATTTCATTATCATTATTATTATGGCTTACCCCCTGCCAAAGTAAGTGACTGTGTGACGAGTTTCTCATTAGTAATCGTGTTCTTGTAAGTTTATCTCTAGTCTATGCTTTCATAGATTTATCCTTATCTTCATTTAATCCTTTTTTCTCCTGAGCAAAATTATAAATAACGATACCTGGAATACTTACGTGGTGAAATGCTACAATGAGGTGTTTTATCTATGCGCTTGCGGATAGAATAGATTATTTTCTAGAGAGCCTCCATATTTATAAATACCTTTGTACACCCTGGCACCATGCTGGGGATGACAACCTAGTATCTAAGTGGTGTTAGCTAGTGTCAACACAAGTCACGTAAGAGGGCTTTTGAAGTCGGATCGTCTCAGTCCAAGGCACCAGTGGCAGGACGTCAGCAATACCGTCCTCCTACCCCAGGTGCTAGGTTCTGACCTCCGCAGAAACGGAACACAGGACACCGAACGCAGCAGAAACCGTACAAGGTAGCAGTGGCTTCAACAAAGCCAAGGGCGAATCAAGCTGCGACACCTGCTGCCAATACCATGACCAAGGGGCCATGCTACAACTGCCACAAGATGGGACACTTTGCTAAAGAATGTCCCTACCCTAAGAAGCAGAAGACGACCTACCCAGCTCGTGTGCACCACACCTCGATAGAGGAGATCTCGGAAGGAGAACCGGTAATAGCTGGTATGTTCCCTATCAACCAACATCTTGCAGTTGTTTTGTTTGATTCTGGATCATCGCATTCACTCATGAGCCAAGCATTTGCACAAAAGTATGACCAAGCAGTTACAGAACTGGGTTATCGCTATCGCATCAGCTCAGAAGGGGCAGATGTGTTAACAAATAGAGTGGTCCGAGGGGCAGCCCTAGATATAAGTAACCGTGTGTTCCAAGAAAATCTGGTGGTCATGCCTAGGTTAGTTTTGGATGTTATCATGGGCACGAACTGGATGAAGGAGTGGGATGCTGTTATAGACACCGGGAAAAGGGTGTTATCTTTTCAAGTACCTCTGCCTTGTCGGTTTGACTTTGCTAGCATCTCTTGTGCTACACAAGTGGTTCCTTTGCCCCAAATTCTAGTGGTCTGTGAGTTTCCTGATGTTTTTCCGGAAGAACTGCCAGGACATCCCCCAGATAGGGAAGTAGAGTTTGCTATAGAGTTGATACTAGGTACAGCACCCATCTCTAGAAGGCCGTACCAGATGCCGCCTAACGAGCTCGCTGAATTGAAGACTCAGCTAAAGGACTTGCTGGATAAAGGTTTCATCCGGTCGAGTTCGTCTGAATGGGGTTGTCCAGCGTTGTTTGTGAAAAAGAAGGACCAATCTTTGCGCATGTGCGTGGACTATCGTCCACTCAATGCGGTAGCGATTAAGAATAAGTATCCCTTGCCACGGATTGATATCCTATTTACTCAGTTGTCCAAGGCAAAAGTGTTCTCCAAGATAGATTTGAGGTCCGGGTATCACCAAATCAAGATCCACCCACAAGATATACCAAAGACTGCTTTTCCTACCAGATATGGGTTGTATGAGTATCTTGTCATGTCCTTTGGTTTACGAATGCTCCTGCCTACTTTATGTATCTAATGAACTCAGTCTTTATGCCAGAGTTAGACAAGTTTGTTGTGTTGTTCATTGAGGACATTCTGGTCTATTCAGAGAATGTGCAAGATCATGCCGAGCATCTGAGAGTCGTGCTGACACGACTGCGAGAACATCAGTTATATGCGAAGTTCAGCAAGTGTGAGTTCTGGCTGAAGAAAGTTCCTTTCTTAGGGCACATTCTGTTAGAAGAAGGAATCATTGTGGATCCATCAAAGGTACAGGAAGTTATGGACTGAAAGACGCCAACTTCTGTCTTGGAAGTTCGAAGCTTTCTTGGTTTGGACGGGTGTTATCGTCGTTTCATCCCCGACTTCTCCAAGATTGCTAAGCCAATGACCAGTTTACTACAAAAGGATCATAAGTTCGCCTGGACAGAGGGGTGTGAAGTAGCCTTTCGCACCTTGCGAAAGCTACTGACCACTGCTCCTGTTCTAGCACAACCGAATATCGAGAAGCCTTTTGATGTGTTTTGCGACGCATCGAAAAGTGGTTTGGGATGTGTGCTGATGCAAGAAGGTAGAGTTATAGCTTATGCTTCACGGCAGTTGAGAAAACATGAAGTCAACTATCCAGCTCAGGACCTTGAACTAGCAGCTGTTGTGCATGCTCTAAAGATCTGGAGGCATTATCTTCCTGGGAACAAGTTTCATATTTATATGGATCATAAAAGCCTCAAGTACATCTTCACTCAATCTGAGCTGAATATGAGGCAGCGAAGATAGTTAGAGTTGATCAAGGATTACAAACTTGAGGTCCACTACCACCCAGGCAAGGCTAATATTGTAGCAGATGCTTTAAGTCGTAAACCACACTATCAAGTGATCCAGCCTTTGTTTGAAGATGGTTTCAATCTCATGCATCCTAAGGTTCTGTGTCACATATAGCTCAGTTGTTCACTTGAGAGCCAAGTCATTGAAGGTCACAAAACAGACAAGGGCATTTCTCATATCAAAGAAAAGATCAAGGATGACCCCAAGACTCAATTTTGAGTAGACGAGAAAGGAGTATTGTGGTTTCAGCATCGGCTGCTAGTTCCGAAGAATCAAGAGCTAAAGAATCAAATCATGGACGAAGCACATCTTTCAAAGCTTTCTATCCATCCTGGAAGTAGTAAGATGTATCAAGATCTGAAGTCTCCCTTTTGGTGGACCAAAATGAAGAAAGAGATAGCGGCATATGTGGCCCGATGCGACACGTGTTGCCGAGTTAAAGCTATACACATGAAACCCGCAGGGTTGCTGCAACCGTTGTCAGTTCCAGAATGGATGTGGGAAGAGGTCAGCATGGACTTCATCACGGGTCTGCCGACTACGCGAAAACGGAATGACTCGATTTGGGTAATCGTAGATCGCTTGACCAAGTCGGCTCATTTCATCCCAGTTAAGACTCGTTACAGACCTCCCAAGTATGCTGATTTGTATCTGGCTGAAATTGTCAAGCTGCATGGTATTCCCAAGACCATCATATTAGATAGAGGTTCGTAGTTCACCGCTCACTTTTGGGAGCGAATGCATAAGGGTTTGGGGACTAGTCTAGTGAGAAGCACCGCGTATCATCTTCAAACCTCCGGCCAAACAGAAAGACTCAATCAAGTGCTTGAAGATATGCTGAGAGCTTGTGTGTTGTCTTCGAAAGGATCTTGGGAATCATGGTTACCTTTGGCTGAATTCTCTTAGAACAATAGCTATCAAGAGAGTATCAAGATGGCTCCGTTTGAAGCATTGTATGGTCGAAAATGCAGGACTCCGTTAAACTGGGTTGAACCTGGTGAAAGGAGATACTATGGTATCTACTTTGTGAACGATGCTGAGAAGAAAGTGCAAATCATACAACAACACATGAGAGCCGCACAGTCACGCCAAAAAAGCTATGCCGGCAAGAGAAGAAGGCTGCTCGAGTTTAATGTGGGTGACTATGTATACCTCAAGGTTACACCAATGAAGAAAGTTCAGCGCTTCCGAGTTCGAAGCAAGCTTGCACCTAGATACGTGGGACCATATCAGATAATAGAACGGAAAGGCCCTATGGCCTACAAGATTCAGTTGCCTAAAGAGTTGAGCTCGATCTTTCCAGTCTTCTATGTATCCCAGCTGAGGAAGTGTTTGAAGGTACCCGAGTAGAGGGTTGAACCTCAGGGAATCAAGTTAAAGGCAGATTTGGAATATAAAGAGCAACTAGTGGGTATCGTGGATACTAAGGAGTGGGTAACCAGGAATAGAGTTGTCAAAACCTACAAGGTGGTGTGGAGTCATCACAATGATAGAGACGCCACCTGGGAAACAGAGGATTACCTAAAAATAGTTTATCCAAAATTTCATAAGAAATGGTTAGTAACCCAAAATCTCAGGATGATATTTCTCTAAGGGGGGAAGGGCTGTAACACCCTAGGTGATAAGCATGCACTTGGTCTCATAAACCCTCTCATAAGCATTCTCATCAAGCATAGCATGAGCATAGCATCACATAAGCATAGTAGCAATTTAAGTGTGATTTTATGTGCTTAATTTAAATGAATTAAATATGATAAAAATTGTATGCTTGCTTTGAAATTTCTTGTAATGACCAAAATAAGTTGGAATATGTTTTAGAAGAATTAAGAACAATTTTATGAAATTTTTGGAGCTCTAGAATTTGAGAAATGGATTTTATACAAAAATCCCCAAAATGAATTTATTTAAAAACCTAGAACTAGTTTTAATTTGTAATTCAAATTTTCTTTGAAATTTGAACTTGCATCTTAAAGCAAAGTTGTAGAGAACTTTGTGGGGGACATTTCTTCTTTTTACACCAACATCCAAAAAGGTTTGCAAGGGCTTCAAAAATCTCATTTAAGCTTTTTGGGAAAAAGAATTTGAAAAAAAATTGGGAGAGGGGGGTTGTTCACTAGCGGGCCGGCGCCAACCAACCGGCCCAGCCAGCGAAGCCGGCCCGGCGTCCCCCACACCCGCGTCCACCTCCCTCCCCCTCCCCATGCTCGGACACGGCCGCGCCACGCACGCCCGACCGTATCCGGCCAGCGACGCCGCGTGGCCGGCATGCGCGCTCACCGACGCCACGACCACCCCCTCCGCCCGTGGACAGCGCCAGCGCACTCGCCACTCTCGCCTCCACTCCGTGCGCACCTCCCCGCTTTCTCTCTCGCTCTCCTGCTTCCGCTCCATGCACATCGCACCGCCGCCCGCCATCGGAGCTACCCGAGCTCCCTTCGCCTTGTTCCCGATGTCTCGCCGCATCCCAGTGCCTTCTTCCACCTCTCCGAGCTCCGCATTTGCTTCCGCACGCTCGGACGAGATTTCTTCGCGCAGGTGAGCCTTCCTAGGGGCCAAGTCGCTCACCGGAGAGTGCGCGGCCTCGCCGGAGCTCACCGCGGCATCGGTGTCCCTGGATCTCCCTTTTTCGGCCTTCTCTTGCCTCGCTACCGCGCGCATCTTGGTTGCCGTAACTCCCTGAGTCGCGAGTAGTAACTCCGTCACGCTCTACCGGCATGTGGTGGCCGGCACCACTGCGGCAGCACCGCCAGTCCGCCATTGCCGGTGGCCAGCTCGCTGTGTTTGGTCTTAGGGCGCATAGCGAGGTGGAATCGAGTCGCAAGGGGGAGACGAACGCGTTGGTGCCCTTGGTTTCGGCCAGGAGGCCTCACTGGTGACAAGCCGTCGACGGGGACCTTTTCCCCTCTCGTCGCTCTGGCCAGCGGGCCTGGCTGGCAGGCGGGTCCGGCTCGTCAGCGACCGCGGGTGCACTGCACCGGGTGCACCTAGCCGGATCCTAGGGTGGATTTGAAAAAGAATTTCAGAAAATGATTTCTTAGAAATGTTTTAAAACATGTAAAATTTATATCTTGTGATCTATGGCTCCAAAAATGATGAAATAAAATGTGATGTGCTCCATAAATCTAGATCTACAGTTTGGTGTAATTGCATGTCATATTTGTACAACTTTTCTATGTAACTAAAATTATTCCATTTTTTGTTGATAATTAGAAAATGCATAGTAATTAGAATATAACTTAGAAAAATGTGATTCTTGCTTTGTTAGCTTTGCATGGATATTTAGTCTCTGGGAAAAGTATGTCACACAATAGTTGCTGTATAAATTAATTTATGATGATTGAAATGCTTGCATGACAGTGGTTTATGATTTTTAATAAATAATTGGATCATGCAATTAATCTGGAAATTTTTTTGGGTATTTCTTATGTTAGTAAGTAATTTATAAAAATATGAAATCTGTTGTTTGACACTTTATCACCAGGGGGTTACTTACACTTAATTATATTGAGTGAACTTGTGATTTTGTGTAGGCCAAACTATCTGTCCAAATATTGTGAAAAATTGTTGGTAGACTTTATATTTGACCAGTGACCTACTATAATTTTTGTGGAATTTATTGATGATCAGAAGTACATGCTACTGTTGTAGGCCTAATAATGGTTAAATAAATTAAACCTTGTTGTACATAAGATACATAAAATAAATAGTGTGTGGTGTATCTTTGAAGCATCATGTTAGTTTGCTGGTTCATAATGATAACAACTTGTAGAAGATAATGCAATAGATGCTTAATTTGGTTACATATTCTTGGATGATGTTGACTACCTTTTAGAAATAGTTTCTTGTCTCATCCATACACTATGTTATGATCATTTGGTATTCACTTGCATAAGCATTGCACCCCAGGCATCTCGCACTCCACTCATAAGCACACATGCATCATATAGGCTCGCAGGAGAACGAGGTGGGACTCGAGGAGCAGGAGGAGACCCAGGAGCAGGAACTTCCGGGAGGACCAGAGCCGGAAGGAGAGCTGCAGGAGTGCCCAGACCACAGGCCTAGCACGTTCGAGAAAGGCAAGCCCCGGAGCATTCTAAGTCTCCCTATTCTCGCTAACTTAATTTGATATATTATGATTGTTCTACTATGCTGCATTAAGTGATAGGAATTGCTTGATACCGTTGATGCATATTTACTCCTTGACATCACCACCAGTTTATCTACCTTGTCCTATATAGATAGGCTCGGAGTCTATGCTTAGCTTGCTTAGTACGGTAGAAGTTGGGTGATTTCCTGTCACCTGCGAGATACAGGTGGATACCTGAATGTTAGCTGTCAATGCTATGATGAAAAGTAACCAAGTGTGGAAATGAATTTGAGACCGGGTAGGGTCTTATGGTGGTGTTGACCGTAGTGCCCCTACCTGCATCGATTAAGGACCGATCGTTGACGGCCCTCTTGTCATGTTGAACGCATGCCCCGCACTTCGCTGGAAGGATAAGTCATTCCGACCGCGAAGCCTGAACACTATCCGGGCCGAGAGTCGAGCCGCCATGCGCTGTATTGGTGATGGTTGAGGAGAACGATGAGGGCACGGCGCGCAACTTTGGTGTACCTTGGATACCTCAGTCACCGGAACGGTCCTCGGGTACTAGCGGTGCCTGCCGAACCAGCGATTTGGTCCTGTATAGTGTAATATGGTGATCTGTAGCTCACTTGATCAGTGAGTGTGGTTTGTGTGGGGAATAACTCTCCAGCTAGTCAGAAATTGATTCGAATCGCCATCGCTCCTGGATAGTGAGCACTTGACATGAGCCCTGTCCTCGTAGTATGGACTATGAAACACATGGGTTATGATAAGTAATGAATTGTGAATGCTATGATAAGGTACTATCATATCACAACACTGTTTACAATTGTACAGATGCAAATCTAGATGATAGGTAATGATAATACTTAACTTGAGCTAAATAAAAGAAAGGAGGATATCAGATTATACCTCTAAGATAGGTAACGCTTTTATGCAAAGGTCTCAGGTACCCCACTATACAGCCTTCATGATCCTTGAAGAGTGTTTTATTTTGGTTTATGACAAGTAAGTCTAGCTGAGTACATTCTCGTACTCAGGGTTCTATTCCCATGTTGTTTTGCAGATGGTCAGATGTACTATGGGTATTGCATTCACTGCTTGTACCCAGCAATGGGTGATGACTAGACCTAGGGCGATGGTCGCTCTACCTCCTCTTTTGCTGTTGTGGGAATGATCAAACTATGGCACTATATCAGACTAACTGTGTGTGTTATTTTAAAACTATGATGCTTCCGCTACTCTTGAACTTGGGTTGTAAAAACTTTAAGTGAACTCCGATGTAATCGCTGAATGTTGTGAATTGAATGTAGCTGTGGTTGGTGATTGCTGGACTTATTACAATCTTGGCTGTATGTATGCTTTGTGGTTTGAAATCCTTCGAGATTTCATGGACTACCGGGATTATATGGGTTTAAGCTTGATGGTTCGACTGTGCAACTGGTCGCTATTAGGCTTAATCTCTTATAATTTGGGTGGTTCTGTTACACTCCCCACGTACAAAAATCTCGTCCCGATATTTGAAAGCTTACTGATTTTCAAAGAAGGTTTTATAAACTTCTTTGAAATAGTCCTCTGTTTCCCAAGTGGCATCTTCCTCCCCGTGGTTACTCCACAACACCTCTTAGATCTTAACCACACGATTACGAGTCACCCGCTCCTTGCAGTCAACAACCGCTACAGGCTTCTCTTCATACACCAAGTCAGATTTCAACTTGATATCCCGAACTTCCACTCTTTCTTTCGGAACACGAAGGCATTTCTTCAACTGTGATACATGAAAGATAGGAAAAATAGCTCAGAGCTGAACCAGTAGCTGAACCTTATAAGCTACGTTCCCTTTTTTCTCAATAATCCGATAGGGTCCTACATAACGGGGTGCAAGCTTGCACTTGACTCCGAACCTTTGTACACCTTTGATCGGAGACACCTTGAGATACATCTTACTACTACCAAGATGGATAGACAACTTAGACGAATGAGCTTCAGATAGGATCTGGTTTCAGAGCTCTCGGTCCTTTGGCACAACTAGCCGATCCTTGAACCATAGAATTCCGTTCTCATCGACCCAGAAGTGCTTGGTTTCTTCTTCTTTCATTTTCCTCTTTATCTGGTGGATACCTACATCAGTTCGCTGCAATTCGATGACTCGATTTCAAAGAGAACTTTCCAGAGCAATCTGGTGAAGCACTAGCGGGTGCATAAGACGTGACAATGATGGATCTTCAATCTGAACTGAATGATAGTGCGATTTCTGACTCAAGGCATCCGCAACCATGTTTTGCCTTGCCCGGATGGTAGTGCACTTGAAGATTATAATCTTTAATCAACTCAAGCCACCTTCACTGGCGCATGTTCAATTCAGGTTGGGTGAAGATGTACTTGAGACTCTTATGATCAGTGTAAATATTGCACAGATTACCCAACAAATAGTGCCTCCAGATCTTCAAAGCATGAACAACTGCAGCCAATTCTAAATCATGAGTAGGGTAATTGACCTCATGTTTTCGAAGTTGGCGCGAGGCATACGCGATAACACGACCTTCTTGCATCAACACATAGCCCAGACCGATACCAGCTGCATCACAAAAGACATCAAAAGGCTTCTCTATATCGGGTTGAGCTAGGACAGGACCTGATGTCAGCAATGTCCTCAATTTGTGGAATGCCTCTTCACACTTATGCGTCCACACAAACTTCTCATCTTTCTGAAGTAGGCGAGTCATAGGCTTGGATATTTTTGAAAATTCCAGAATGAAACGACGATAATACTCAGCCAAACCTAGAAAACTCCGAACCTCATGCACCGAAGTCAGAACCTTCCAATCCAGCACTTCTTGCACCTTAACCGGATCCACCGATATGCCTTCTTCAGATAAGACATGGCCCAAGAAAGGTACTTTCTCACGCAAACGAGTTAACACTACACGCAGATGCTCTCCATGTTCTTCTTCATTGCAAGAATATACCAAGATATCATCAATGAATACCACCACAAACTTGTCCAATTCAGGCATGAAGACCGAATTCATAAGATACATGAAGTGAGCAAGTGCATTCGTAAGACCGAAGGACATGACGAGATACTCATACAACCCATACCTCATCGAGAAAGCGGTTTTAGGTACATCTTTAGGACGGATCTTGATCTGATGGTACCCAGACCGCAAATCAATCTTGGAGAATACCTTAGCTTTAGACAACTGATCAAATAGGATGTCAATGCGAGGAAGAGGATACTTATTCTTGATGGTAACCGCATTTAGGGGACGATAGTCCACACACATGCGCAAAGACTGATCTTTCTTCTTCACAAAGATAGCCGGACAACCCCAATGAGAAGAACTAGGATGGATAAGACCCTTTTTCAACAATTCATTCAACTGGGTTTTAAGCTCAGCTAGCTCATTTGGTGGCATTCTATATGGTCTTCTAGAGATAGGAGTAGTACCTGGAAGTAATTCAATTTTGAACTCCACATCCCTGTCTGGAGGAAGCCTAGACAAATCATCAGGGAATACATCCGGAAACTCACACACCACCGGAATATCCTTAATGGCCCTAGATGTAACTGCATTCATCGTGCTACGGATATGGATATCCCGAGGAAGTTGCACAAAGAACGCCTCCTTAGTATTCGGGTCTCTCAGCATCACTACGCGAGTAGTGTTGTCGATAAGAACTTCGTTACCACTCATCCACTTCATTCCCAGAATTACATCTATACCCACACCGGGTAGAACAACCAGATCAGCAAGAAACTGATGGTCTCCTATTTCTAGAGTTGGCCCCAAAACCACTTGATTTGTAGAAATATTATTTCCAGCGGCACTAATGCAATAGCTGCCTTTATCAAGCGTAACTGCCTTGAGATTATGCTTAGACACAAAGTCTAAACTCACAAAGGAATGCAATGCTCCTAAATCAAAAAGCACAAGTGCATCACATTGGTTAACCAAAAACTTACCAGCCGTAACTACCTCACCAGCAGGGATAGCTTCCATAGTTGTATAGTCAACATGCCCCTGACGGACGTTCCCTTGGTTGCCCTTCTTTGGCGGGTAAGGGCAGTTGCTTTGCCCATGCCCTGTTTGATTATAGTTCCAGCACGGACGGTTGGCAGGTGGAGTCTTAGCATAGCTGGGCCTAGTGTTCCACCTAGGAAGAGCAATGGAGTACCCCTTGCGGAACCCCGTCTTCGCCTGATTCTTCTTTGCGGCATGGTGGTATCGCATGTTGGGGGTTGGAGCACGATACAGGGGCCTAGCTGTCACTGGAGCCTTGGACTGAGATGCCCCTGCCCCGGCCTCAAAAGCTCGCTTGCGAGTCTTGGTCGTAGTGTACACAGTGTTGTAATTCTCTTGGGTAAGAGCATCACTGACCAACTCATTGAAAGTGGCACACTTATTGCGGCCCATAGTCTTCAACAGCTAGGGGCCAAGACCCCTCTTGAAGCTAGCAATCTTCTTCGACTCAGTGCTCACAAACTCAGGAGCATACCTCGACAGATGATTGAAAGCATGCAAGTACTCCTTCATAGTTTTGTTGCCCTGAGTTAACTGTATGAACTCAGTATGCTTCATTTCCATGACCCCAGGAGGTATGAAATGCCCCTTGAAAGCTTCACGAAAGAGATTCTAGTCAACCATAGTTTGTCCGGAAGAGCCTTCCTATACTGATTCCACCAGATGCCCGCTGGACCCTACAGTTGATGAGCTGCATACTCTGCCTTCAGACTATCAGTCAGCCAAAGTAAGTGGAACTTTTGTTCCACCGTGTTCAGCCATTCCTTGGTATCCATGAAATCCTTGAAACTGCTATACTGATGTGGTGTTGGCCCATGTTGTGCATTCCGACCACCCTGGTTTGCCATCTGGTTAACGGTCTCAGTGAGCAGCCTCTGAATTTCCACCAACATTTGCATCAGCTCAGCTGGATTCGGTGGTGGAGGAGGAGGGGGTGGATTCATGTTCGAATGATTTTCCGCACCTCGAGTGCCACGAGACATCTGTAAAGACACAGTTAGTGAGTATTGATGATGACAAGAATTGCCGCAGAAGAACTTATAATCATGTCTGAGAGTATTCGAGAGAATAACTTTACAGGTAAGAGGCACAATAATTCAATTCCACAAAACAACATCACCAATTCCAACACATGACACAGATATCCGTAAAATGCATGACAATGGAAAGTATCATCATAGCCATTCAAACATGATAAAGTCATAGAACATCAGGTCCATGAAGTTATTACATCACCATAGTATAGGCACAAATCTAAGATCAAGGTTCGGGATTACAACACGATTACAAAACCACGACTACCAAAGGTCACTCTACAAAAGAGCCTCACGGGGCGACTACCAACTACCCACTACACTCCAGGCTCGTCGTCCGAGTCAGCGTCGAAGATCGCCTCTCCGTCCTCGTCGCTAACCGGCTCAAGCTCCTCGTCCTCCACGTCCTCGTGCAAAGGTGCTGCAGCCGCAGCCGGTCCATCTACCTCCATACCATCACCATTTACCTCCGGGTACACTGGTACAGGGCGAGGAATAAGGTGTAGCAAGATTTTGAGATGGTGAATCCCCACAAGACCAGCCTCAATCTGATCCTGCAGATAGTTCTCCCGCTCAGCCGACTGGATACGGTGCATCTCCCGTTCCCGACACCTGTTCTCCGACACACGGAGTGCAGAATCCCTCTCACAAGTGATCTGCACCAAGCTCTAATGTACGGTCTCCATCTCCCTAGCCAACTTGACTCATCTGGTCCTGCTTATGATCTCTCTATCTAATGGCCTTCACCCACTGCTGCCTACGATACTCCGCAATGTCCTCCCAGTCATTGCGGTCCTTCCAAGCTTGCTCTAGAAGTCTAGCTTGCTTGCGGAACTTGTGAGCACGCTTTTTAGCCTTCTGTTGTATCTCCTGAGCCTGGCGAACAGCCACCATCACCTGGGCATAGGTGTCCTCTCGCTGTGTGAACAGCTTGAGCACAGCCATCATAGCACTCATAGCAGGACTAGAGCTCTCAGCTCGCTCTTTTCGACCTCGGACCAACGCACACCCATCAGCCTGCTTCCACTCCGCCGTTGCTGGGTCAGCATGGGGAATGGAGGTCGCTGGCCCTCCTGTCAGCTCCTCACCAAACCTCTAACAGATATTGAGCAGCATAGCATGGGCCCCAACCTAAGCTGCCTCCCATGCGGTCTGCCCATCTGAGTTGCAGGTCCACCCGGTCCATGCAGGCCTACCCTCGTGTGGTGGGACAACACCCTGCATAGCGAACCACTGCAAGTCTCCTGTCATGTCCACCTCCCACCAGGAGTACTGAGGTGGCTCAGTATACCCCACTGACTGCAGCACCCTCCAAAGCAGAGTAGGAGTGACAAACTCGCTCAGAAAGGTGTCGCTGGGGAGAGGTGAGGCGGGCATGTCCATCTGTGGAAAGGAATAACTGTGGGTGAGAGAGGATTATTTAAGTAGCATTTATTTAAGTTAAAAGGAATGATATTGTAAGGGAAGGAGTAGACATAATGTTTGTATGAATGCGATATGATGCATGCACGAACCGTACGTCCGCACAAACTTAGAAAATCATCATTCTAAAGGATATACGGTGGCATACATTCGTCTCTCGATACGGTAACTATCGATTTACATGTGCGCTATTAGAGTACCTACAGAAAACTTCATTGTAGCCCAACAATTCCCAATATCTCACTCAAGAAAGTAGTAAACTAAGTGCACATTGCTTGTACATGACCCGACATGCACAAACAATGACACCGCAGCTACTCGAGAAATTAAATACTCCCCAATTAAGTTTCTTTCATGGTGTCATGGTTTGACATGCAACCACTCCAGAAAACCACCATGAACACTCCCCTAGACCACCGTTTGGACGATCATGCTCTCACAGCTTGCACTTACCAGAGCGTAGGTGCGATGTTGCATAATTTTAAATCTAGCGACATATGTGGCTAATTCACATATGAAGGCTACCTCTACCATTAGACCACAGGGTAGCATAGTGCAGTCATCACACATCCATACCTGAGCACTGCTGTTGATGCAAAAGCTAATCTGCAAACACAAAGGGCTAATACCAGATTTAAACGTTAAGGCGTGCCAGCCGATTTGACCTTACTATCGGCAAGGATGATAACTCGAATACTTTGGTCCCGACAACAGCGATGCGCCCGGATGCCACGGCCAAGAGGTATTCACGCGGAACTTGAGAATACGCCGAGCTTAAGTCGACGAACTCCTAAGAACTCGTAGTAAAAGGAAAAAGTATGACGAAGTCGTCGAAAAAGTAGGTACTGGAATATGAGTAAAAACTTGTGTTTGATTTATTGATTGATTCTTTCATTACAAGGCCCTAGGGTCTACATTTATACCCTGCTCAAAGAGCTACAACCAGACACGACTAGAATTCGAATTCCAAATTTAAATAGAATCCGTGTACAAAACGACTTAAATAACTAAGGAAAACATAAAACTATCCTGCCGCAACAAACTAGGACACTTCTACCGATCAATCGGCAACCTTCAGGCTCTCCTTCCGCATCATCGGCAGACCTCCTTATCGTAACCATCGGCACAAGTTAATAATGGCCATCGGCACAAACACACCGCTGTTGATATTTGGGAACGCAATAAGGAATTGATCCGCAAGCGCACGGATATCGGTGAGCATTTCACCCGGGAAATTATCCAAAGTATCGTATTTATTTTTTTACCACTAGGAGAAAGAGTGCATCTGACTAACCGGTCTATTACTACTAACCTTTAGGCACAAAGAATGTCTTTCGATGTGAGTGATAAAAAGAGAAGACTGCAACCGTAGTCTCCTTCTAACCTTGGTAAGGATGATCTACTGTTCTAATGGGGAGGCTAACGGAATCTAGACACCACAAAGGATGTTCGACCCGCACCTATAAACCCTATCCTTCCTGCTAACGAGATGTGATCTACAAAGGTAGCTCGGAATTGTCACGTTCCTCACTACTACCACGGTCCAGCTAGTCAGGGAATATTTATGAGTACCCCAGCCTAAACACCACGTTTACGCCAGCAATGATTACTCTAAACTCTACGCAAAGAGATTAAAGTAAACTCATAAACCATAAGAACAATAAAACAAGAACATACTAGAATTTAGAAGTCGAATTACTGAATAATCCTAGGAGCAAGCTTCGGTTTAGGAGAACTTGATCCCGCAGGTACAAGCTTGGAGTAGACACCGACAGGCCGGGCTTCCTCCACTCTTCACCTCCACTCTATCTCTCTCAATCTAGTAGAAACTAGAAGATCTATTTCTACCTTACATTGATTGCTAAGCCTAAAAAGAAATCTTAATTAGAGAAGAGGTTTTCCTTCGAGGGCACCCCTCAGTCTCTATGATAATTTCTTCATGTCTTCTCCAGGGGCCAGGGGGGCCTTGCTTATATAGTCCTCCCCTTCTATGCGTTTTTGGGTCGATAGGCGAGGTGGTACTATGTTTTTCTTGATCCAATAGGTCGGTGGAATATCCCGAGCGAAAGAGTCCTAATTTGGCTCCAGCAGGGGGGCGGGCGCCCAGGCTTCCAGGGCGGGCGCCCTGGGCCTGGCCCAGTTTTGCCTCCGCTTCGGTCTCGTGGCTTCTGGAGTCTTCTAGATGAAGTAAAATTGCGCGGTGCGTTGATATCTCTATGTAATCCCGACATGTGGGCCTTTCTTCCTTATTTCCTGATAACCCCCTGCAGAAATAGATAAACAACAAAACTCGTGGAATTCTGTCAGATCAAACCCTAATTCTAGGTGATGGTTGCATATTGGTCCATTCTCTTGTTTATTTGATAATTAAAATTGATACTTAAGAACCGTCAACAAATACCCCCATACTTAGGCTTTTACTCGTCCTCGAGAAAAGGATGGTTAAGAACAATATCTGGGGTAAACATTTAAAACATTCTCTTTATATAATTGTAGGGTGTTAAAATTCCACTATGTACCATAGTCAGGGAAGTTTATGATTAAGAGTAAAGATCCTTTCTTCTCGATCCTGTCACTTGGAGTTTTTGTATATTTTTGAAAGAAAGTTAGCATACCTTTTTATCCTCATAGGTTCTCTCAGATCACTCATTATCTTTTATATATATCTCACTGAGGCTGTTTTATTTTGCAAAAATTCTCAAGCATACTTACTTTGCATTTATTGCCTGATCAAAACGGAATCCGAGGAGGGGAATGTCATACTCTTAGATCAAAGACTTTGAAAATTAAAAACTTTGTCAACTCTTGCTGGCATATTGCTTATTAGAGGGACCATGGGCTATCATTTTTTTAAGTGGATACCGAGGTACCCCTAATTCTACTACCGGACACTTGTCCATTTTTTTCTGCGAGGTTGTCGAGCACTTGCTCCTTTTTATTTCCTCGAAATATTTTTATTTTTGCATAGCCCATGCCTCTAATGCAATAATACTTCGGAAGAGTGAATCTTACTGAAATAGTTTCTTGATCTTGGGAGCATGATAAATCTCTCAACAAGGGTCTAACTCATTTTGAACAAACTCAATACAGAGCAGATAGCTTTTATAATCATAATTAATATTTTTATTTTTATCAGGCATATAAAACACTGAGGATGGTAGCTAGAATTTTGAATATTTTGAAATAAATTCTCCAAGCAACAATGATATCAAGAATAAGAAACTCATACTCTACCATCACATATTCCATATTGACTTAAGTAACACAGGGTTTTAAAATGATTTTATAATAATTGTAAGTTTTCAGGGAATATCACAGATTGAGATTAATCATGATTAGAAATATTTTAATCTTTTTATTTTATCATGTCAGAAACAGTAATCTGCGTAATCCAAAATAAATGTATGTATGAAGTAAAGTGTGCAGAGTGTGTACCTGAATCGTGGAGTGGTGTAGTCGGAGTGTGTTTGGCATGTTGAGGGATCTCCCCCATACTTGTTTTCTTGAATAACATACCTTCGCTGTTTTGAAGTGTGATAGCTCCGTGGGATGATGAATTGATTACCTTGAATGGTCCTTCCCATTTGCTCCGGAGTTTTCCATGCCCGAAATCCTTCACCCTGGAATTAAAAAGTAATACCTTATCTCCGGGTGTGAACTCCTTCTTCTTGATTCTCTTGTCATGCCACCTCTTGACTCTTTCTTTGTAGATCTTTGAATTGTGATATGCCTTCTCTCGCCATTCTTCCAATTCTGATAATTGCATTCTTCTATAATCTCCAACAACATCTAGGTCCATATTCCATCTCTTTATTGCCCAGTGTGCTTTGAATTCTAGTTCAACAGGTAGATGGCAAGTCTTCCCGTACACCAATTGGTATGGAGACATTCCAATTGGGGTCTTGTATGCTGTCCGGTATGCCCAGTGTGCATCGGGTAACTTGTCTTTCCACGCCGTTCCCATTTCATTTACTGTCTTCTGAAGAATATTCTTGATTTGTTTGTTGGAAGTCTCTGCTTGGCCACTTGTCTGAGGATGATAAGGGGTAGCGACGTTGTGACGGATTCCATGTCTTGATAGATATTGCTTGAAGCGTTTGTCGATGAAGTGTGCTCCTCCATCACTTATCACTACTCTGGGGACTCCAAATCTTGGAAATATAATTTCTTCAAACATCCTCTTTGAACTGACGTTGTCGGCATGCTTGCAAGGTAATGCTTCTACCCACTTGGAGACATAGTCAACCGCCACCAAAATGTACTCACACTTCTTTGATGGAGGAAATGGACCCATGTAGTCTATTCCCCAGACATCAAAGAGCTCAATCTGAAGGTTGTTGGTGAGTGACATTGCATCCCTTGTATTTATGTTTCCGTGCCTTTGACATGGCCCACATCTTCTGATATATTGCTTCGTGTCTTCATACATTGTAGGCCAATAGAATCCACACTGCCAGATCTTTGAATGTGTACAGAATGCTCCATAGTGACCTCCATATGGTGATGAATGACATCTGTCGATGATCTTCCATCCTTCCTCAGTGGTCACACATCTCCTGAGTAAGGCATCAGAGCATACTCGGAAGAGGTATGGCTCGTCCCATATATGTGAACGACTTTCTTGAATAAGCTTCTTCTTGTTTGCTCCTGGTGGTACATACCCTGAAACCATAAAATTAACAATATCTACATACCAGGGGTCAGACCTGTTAATCCCGTAGGGCATGTCGTCCCGGAGTGAATCATTGATGGGGGTTTCCTGTGGACTCTTAAAATACATTCTAGACAAGTGATCAGCAACAGAATTTTCTACTCCTTTTTTATCTTTTATTTCTAAGTCAAATTCTTGGAGTAATAAAATCCATCTAATCAGGCGAGGTTTAGCATCTTTTTTAGTGAGCAAATATTTTAGTGCAGCATGATCAGTGTAAAAATTATTTTAGCTCCAACTAAATAAGATCTAAATTTATCAATGGCAAAGACAACAGCCAGAAGCTCTTTTTCAGTGGTTGCATAATTAAGTTGAGCTCCTGTCAAAGTTTTACTGGCATAAGCAATTGCATGATGCTTCTTATCTTTAGTTTGCCCCAATACTGCCCCCACAGCATAATCACTAGCATCACACATAATTTCAAAAGGCAACGACCAATCAGGGGGTTGAATGATTGGTGCAGAGATGAGTGCTTTCTTTAATAAATTGAAAGATGTTAAACATGCATCATCAAATTCGAAAGGAGCATCCTTGGCTAGCAAAAGAGTAAGTGGTCTAGCAATAAATGAAAAATCTTTTATAAATCTACGATAAAAACCAGCATGGCCAAGAAAGCTCCGAATTCCTTTTATATTCACAGGTGGAGGTAGTTGTTCAATTACTTCAATTTTAGCTTTGTCTACCTCAATCCCTCTTTCAGACACTAAGTGTCCTAGCACTATTCCTTCTCTAACCATAAAATGACATTTTTCCCAATTAAGGATTAAGTGCTTTTCTTCACATCTTTGCAAAACCTTATCTAAGTTTTCAAGACAACTATCAAAAGTTTTTCCATAAACAGAGAAATCATCCATGAAAACTTCCATAATCTCTTCAATCATATCAGAAAATATAGACATCATGCATCTTTGAAAAGAAGCTGGTGCATTACATAACCCAAAAGACATTCTACGGTAAGCATAAGTTCCATAAGGGCATGTAAAAGTGGTTTTGCTTTGATCATCAGGATGGATCGGGATTTGATGATACCCTGAATATCCATCTAAGAAACAGAAGAATGAATGGTTTGCTAACCGCTCTAGCATCTCATCTATAAAAGGTAAAGGAAAGTCATCTTTTCTCGTGGCTTTGTTTAGTTTTCTATAGTCTATGCACATCCGCCATCCTGTGACGGTGCGTTGCAGAATTAGCTCATTCTTTTCATTCATAATAACTGTCATGCCTCCCTTTTTGGGCACAACTTGGACTGGGCTCACCCACTCACTGTGCGGCACAGGATATATAATCCCTGCATGCAGCAACTTTATAACTTCCTTTTTAACTACCTCTCTCATAGTGTTGTTAAGTCTACGTTGGGGTTCTCGAGAGGGTGTAACAGAAGGATCTGTTGGAATACGATGGGTACAAATCATAGGACTGATTCCTGTAAGATCTTGAAGTGAGTAGCCAAATACTGAGTGATGTTTCTCAAGAATGGTCATTAATCGCAGAGTTTGATCCTGAGTGAGTTTATCGCTAATGATCACAGGGAACTCTGGATTATTGTTTAGGAAAGCATAGGTAAGACCGGGTGGTAAAGTTTTAAGTTCTATGGGGGGTCTAGGTGTTTCTGCAAACTCGTCTAAGGGTTCAGGCTCAGAAGGTTCGTCTTCTTCTTCTGTGAAGAAAGGAGTTTCGTCTTCTAAGTCTGATTCATCTAAAAGCTCTAGAGATGCAGCCTTTACTTCCTCCATAGGATCAGGCAAAAGATATGACTCGGCCTTATTATTTAAGGAGTGTGAAATTATTATTGGGAATTGAAAAGTTTTTCCAAAACAAATGTGTAGCTTTCCAGTATGACCTTCATAAAGGAGTCTTCTAAAAGGTTGTCCTATTAACAGGTCGAAGTCCCATGTATCAAAGATATAGAAGTTCAAATGAACCATGGAGCCTTCTACCGTAAGAGGTAGGACATTAATAATTCCAAGACTCGGGATTAATCGTCCCGAAGATTCCTTTATGATCTTTGTTGTGGGGGTTAAGACAAGATTTTTAAATAGTTTAAGTGCAAAATATTCAGACATAATGTTGATCCCCACAACAGGATTATAAAGAGCATTAAATCGATCAGAATTATAAGCACAACGTATAGTTATAGAGGGTGTGTCCAAACGGATCACATCAGAGGAAAGCTCTGATTCCTCCAACCATTCGCTACTCATTACTGAGATAAGCTCTCTCAATTGATATTCACTTGGTAAATAAATGCTAAACTGGCCGTTTTGGGGTTTGTCAATAGAATGGTAGTTTGAAATATTTCCCAAATCGGCAAAAAGATCGGATTCTATATCCAACATGAAGTCCGGTGGTGGAATTTCTTCCTCTTGTGGCTCAGAACTTGGGATAGCTAAAGTAGATGAAGAATTTGGCAGAGTGTCTACTTTGGCTTCGTAGGTTTCATCATGAAGGGTAATATCCATCTCAGCTTCTAGGATTCTATCTAGGATTACTCTAGCTTCATCAGCAGGGATGCGAAAGAAAGAACCTCTAGACATTGTGTGTAGCATTTGTTTGTGATTTTTATGAAGACCTCGAAAAAAGTGAAATAAAAGAACGGGGTCTTCAAGATTAAGGTTTGGACCAGATTCTAAAAGATCAGAAAAACGTTTCCAGGATTTTCCCAAAGTTTCATTATCTTTTTGTTTAAAAGATAGGACTTCGAGTCTAAGGTCGGCTATACGGTCAAGGGAATAGAAATCTAGACAAAAGTTGGCTCGTAAAACTCCCCATTCACCTTGTTGTTGACTTACCTTCTGACTGTACCATTGTCTAGCTTCTCCCCTTAAGGAAAAAGGAAAAAGCTTCCAACGTAAAGTCTTATCAGAAATGCCTTCAATGCGAAGACAATCACATGTTTGCTCAAAATCTCTAATATGAAGGTAAGGGTTTTCGTCTTCCTTTCCCGAAAAAGATAGGTTTTGAATCATAGCAATCAACCTAGAACTTAACTTATACTGGGATGTTTGGATAGGCTGTGATGATTCCCATGGTAAAAGGTCAGTTGCTAAAGGGATTGCAGACTCATGGATCGATTTAGAATTTTGGTTTTCCATAGGGTAAGAGTAAAGAAAATAAATAAAGGATATAAAAGATAAGAAAAGATAAAAGTATAGATACAAGCTAATAGCAAGACACAGGTTATCTCAGCAACCATCTTTCTCCCCGGCAACGGTGCCAGAAATGCTTGTTGATATTTGGGAACGCAATAAGGAATTGATCCGCAAGCGCACGGATATCGGTGAGCATTTCACCCGGGAAATTATCCAGAGTATCGTATTTATTTTTTTACCACTAGGAGAAAGAGTGCATCTGACTAACCGGTCTATTACTACTAACCTTTAGGCACAAAGAATGTCTTTCGATGTGAGTGATAAATAGAGAAGACTGCAACCGTAGTCTGCTTCTAACCTTGGTAAGGATGATCTACTGTTCTAATGGGGAGGCTAATGGAATCTAGACACCACAGAGGATGTTCAACCCGCACCAATAAACCCTATCCTTCCTGCTAACGAGATGTGATCTACAAAGGTAGCTCGGAATTGTCACGTTCCTCACTACTACCACGGTCCAGCTAGTCAGGGAATATTTATGAGTACCCCAGCCTAAACACCACGTTTACGCCAGCAATGATTACTCTAAACTCTACGCGAAGAGATTAAAGTAAACTCATAAACCATAAGAACAATAAAACAAGAACTTACTAGAATTTAGAAGTCGAATTACTCAAGAATCCTAGGAGCAAGCTTCGGTTTAGGAGAACTTGATCCCGCAGGTACAAGCTTGGAGTAGACACCGACAGGCCGAGCTTCCTCCACTCTTCACCTCCACTCTATCTCTCTCAATCTAGTAGAAACTAGAAGATCTATTTCTACCTTACATTGATTGCTAAGCCTAAAAAGAAATATTAATTAGAGAAGAGGTTTTCCTTCGAGGGCACCCCTCAGTCTCTATGATAATTTCTTCATGTCTTCTCCAGGGGCCAGGGGGGCCTTGCTTATATAGTCCTCCCCTTCTATGCGTTTTTGGGTCGATAGGCGAGGTGGTACTATGTTTTTCTTGATCCAATAGGTCGGTGGAATATCCCGAGCGAAAGAGTCCTGATTTGGCTCCAGCAGGGGGGCGGGCGCCCAGGCTTCCAGGGCGGGCGCATTGGGCCTGGCCCAGTTTTGCCTCCGCTTCGGTCTCGTGGCTTCTGGAGTCTTCTAGATGAAGTAAAATTGCGCGGTGCGTTGATATCTCTATGTAATCCCGACATGTGGGCCTTTCTTCCTTATTTCCTGATAACCCCCTGCAGAAATAGATAAACAATAAAACTCATGGAATTCTGTCAGATCAAACCCTAATTCTAGGTGATGGTTGCATATTGGTCCATTCTCTTGTTTATTAGATAATTAAAATTGATACTTAAGAACCGTCAACAACCGCCACCTATGAACTTAGCCATATTCGGCTATCCCTTCATTAGCAACCATCCTCATCGGCAACTCATCCTGTAGACCAAGCACTGCTGTCTTGTCTTGCCGACCTGCATTCTACCGATCATGGACACGTGCCCAAAAACGGTGTCAACACATGTCCCCCAATTTCGGAGTATGAAATCATTAATGCTCCGAAATTCTCCGCAGTAATGATGTCTTTCCGCAATTAATTCGCCCAATTTGGTAACCGACAACCTCAATCTGAATAACCCTGATCTAATCCTTCCGCAGATTCCTCGAAATTCTCAATGTCCCAAACGGACACCTCCACTTTAATCGCTCATCGGCAATATTACCGTTATAGGAACTTGCCGATGAACTGACCAGGACGTCCATTTCAGTAATGTATCTTATCCTCCCAAACGGCCATCTCCACTTCATTCGCCCATCGGCAATATTACTGTTACAAGGCGCTGCCGATGGACCGACCAGGATATCCCGCATAGTAAAATATCTCTGGATAATGACCGCTTCCCGTCAAATCTCCTGTACAATCCCATGATTACCGTGCGAACAGTTACCGTATCTACCTGAATACCCTCAGATTTCACGGATATAGCGAAGAGATAAGTCAGATTTGCCCTTGCCCGTTTTGTCCTATAAATAGTTCCTTCTCGGGTACTCCTTCCCCATCACATCATTCCACAGCTCCAACTCCACTTTCCCGGCGGCGGCACTGTTCAAGAGCTCCAAGATCTCCAACGAAGCCCCTTCTTCACCAACTCCGAAGCCCTCGATCATCCTCTTCACGACGGGATGGCCATCAACTTCACCGTCCCTGAGGTCAGTTCATCATCCCATCTCGTGTATTTTCGCCATATCCTGATTCATCTACAATTTATTTTACTGAGCATTTTTTCTTTTCTCTTTTTATTCTTGTTCTTCCTTTTATACCCAAAACCATTAGAATCTGTCCAACAAAATTGTCATCCCCACAGATCAACCACACCTCCAATGTCTCGGTCCGTTAGGGAATCCAGATCCCATCGACTTCATCAACGCAGAAACAAATAGAATCCCATTTAGAGCCGAGAATTTTTCTCTGGATCTGTGGAAGGATACTTTCCGTTCCTGGCCCAGTCCTACCGTGGGATGGAAGGATTGGTTCTTGAGAGTTAGCCATTCAAACGAAGTCCAATGGGGTGAGAGAAAACTGGACCAATGCATCAGGCTATCCATTGCCGATATGCATAGAAATGAGTCACTGCTGATAGCTGCATCGTATTTTTGGTCAGACACACTCGATGCCTTTATGTTTGGCCATGGCCCTGCCTCCCCAACACTTGCCGATGTGGTCATGCTCACTGGCTTAGATGTATCCTCTGCCGATAGTACCCATTTTTTCAACACCAAACCCAGTGCTAAGGTAGAAACTCGTTCCATCGGCGGCTGGTCAGGGTATATTCAGAAATACCGTAGGACAGGGCCCGTCATCATAAAGGAACAAACCACCTTTCTAAACATGTGGCTAGACAAATTCGTATTCTGTGGCCGATCGGCAGGACCGACTTCTATCTATCGGCAGTAGAGAGACTGGCTAACGGTGGCTGATTTCCCCTCGGCCGATACTTGCTTGGTGCTGCCTACCATCTCCTCCACCAGGTAACCAAGAAACTCCTACTCGGCCAGTCCATCGGCAACTTGGGGGGTCCCTAGTGGTTTATCAATATGTGGCTCAGCCTCCACATGCACAAGCGCCTTGAGTTCGACCTCTTTGCACAGCGCTTCCCCAGAGATATAGCTGAGAACCATGAACTAGAAGAAGAGGAATCGGCAACTCGCCCTCCCCTAAACTTCGGCGAGGCTGTCATAGTTCTACCTGGTACAGGGGGTAATGCAGACCAGGTCAGCCGATTCTTCCAAACCCTGTATGAAGGCTTGACCAGAGAAGAGCGAGCATGGTTGCCGTCTGACGATCCAGATACCACGTTCCCTTTAATCTTCCACCCGTTCAACGATGCCCTCAACAAGGATCATGAAGTGATGATGGCACTGATCACTCCCAGAGTTATACTAGTAAACTTCTTTTGTAGTGGGAAAACCTCCAGCCAAACTTATGAGTTTTACAACCCATCGGCACTAGCCTGCCAATTAGCTTTCGGCCAGCTGCCGATTGCACTCTATTACGCCGATGTGAAAACCCAGGGAAGCCATCACTAACCTCCTTGAATGGGTTCGAGTAGCCCAACTGCCATCAAGTGCCGATACAGACGCAGATTTGTCAGAGTGGGTTCTAGCCGCCTTCATCACTCAGTCGTATAAACAATGGTGGGCAGAATGGAAGGAGCACTTGTTCTGCAGATCGGCTCTTACGTACCGTGGCATGATCGACCCCGAGTATAAAGTCCCTGATAATACTGTAAGCCTCTTCGAACCGATGCTTTAATTCTTTCAATTTTATTTCCATCAGTAACTTACTTCTGTATCACTTTGCAGGTCGACAACACCCCTCCATCAATCAGCAGGAGTGGCAAGCCGATTGACCTGTTCCCATCAGGTCCAATCTCTTCAATCGGCAACAACGCTCCCACCCTGGCCGCCATCATGCATCGAGGTGTACGCCTTAAGAAAGTTACCACCAGGAGAACTCAAATATCTCCATCGGTAGCTGCCTCTATCTTGGCACAGGCGTTCAAGGTATACTTTCACTTTTTATACCGATATCACTCTTATGTCTGTTGCACTTGCATTCACCAATCTTGCTTTCTGTATCAGCACACCAGCGCATCGGCAAGGACCAAAAGCAAAGGTGCCGATGCCCCCCAGTCCAGCCAGCAGAAGAGAAAAGGTGCCAAGAGTACCAGAGCACAAACAAAGCGCCAGAGAGTAGCAACTCTCTCTCCCCCTCCGGTATCTCCAATTCCGGTGGAATCCTCTCCTTCTTCTCTAGAAACACAGACACGGCAAGTACCATCTCCCCCTCAACCGCAAGAAGCACCACAAGCGGAAGAACTCTGACCAGAAGAGCCCCAACCAGAAGTATCTCAGCCAGAAGACACATTGGCTGATATAAGTGAGCAGACGACCGATCCAGCAGGCTCAATCATAGCATCGGTAGTTTCCTCAATCCGGACAAGCTCTACACCTCCTCAAGGTACTACATCTTTACGAAGCCATCACCGATGAATCCTACTTTCCAGTTCTCATAATTCCTTCTGCCAATTTTCAGCTAACATAGTCCCATTGGCAACCCCGGCCGATCAGCCTATAGTTCCATCGGCATCTTCCAGTCAAAGGCGAGAGATTGCCTTGAAGCAAGTAAGCCATCCAATCTCCATCAATATTAATTGTCAATGCTTGACCATGGAATGACTCATTTTATCTCTTTTTCAGGAACAGGATTCTCCTGACAGCCTATTCTCCTTCGCTATCGACATCTCTGAAGATGAAGCCGAAGAAGCAAGCTCTTCTCGGGTAGTTGGGATTACATCGGCAGAAGTCAGGGCAAAGCTGGAAGAACTATCGGCTCTCCTCCACCAAGACACAGCCCAGCTAGTCGATGATTCCGATCCGGCCTAGGCTTTATTCAAGACTCTGAGAGGCCAAATCCCCGCCGATGCCGAAGAAGTCCTCTTCCAAGCAGCACACCTGGAGAGTCGTCAACTGCAGTACCAGAGGGCTGCCCAACGCCATGCCGATAGAGCCGCTCAGACTCGTCTTTCTGAGGAGATGATGAAAGAAAAACTTCTTACCGATGAAAAGCATAAGATCATCGGCACCTTGATGTCCTCGGGGGATACACTGAAGCACAAAATCTCCGATCTGTCGGCCAAAAGGGAAGCCCTGTTGGCAGAACTTAAACAAGTAGAGGATGCCCTGTCCCAAGCCAGACAAGAAGAAAGCCAACTGCCGGAGACAATCAAGCTTCTTGAGCAAGACCGAAATGTCCATGGTCGCAAAGCACTGCAGTTGAAGAAGAAGTTGAAGCCGGTAGAAGGTTCTGCCGATGAAGACGCCAAAGAGATAGAAACAGCCAACCAAATCCGCCTGCGTGCCATATCGGCCATCCAAGCGCTGCTAAACATGTGAGCCCTTCATCGGCAACATGCTCGCCTCTCTCTGCTTTCCAGCTTCCTTGATGTTTAGTCTAGCCGATAGGACTGTTATCGGCATCTTTTGAAACATTAAGCCCTAGACACATCTCGATCCAGCCGATAGGAGTGTTATCGGCATTTAAACTTTTATGCATCGACCCATATGCTTGGGTAGTATCTCTTCAGATATTTGCCATTGAATGCTCTGGGAAATTCAACTCCTTCGAGAGTTTCTAGAATATAGGCATTACCAGGAGCCGATCGACTTATCCGATAGGGACCCTCCCAATTGGGAGACCACTTCCCAAATTTTGAACTTTTAGTCCCGATCGGCAAGTTCAATTTCCATACCAAGTCTCCATCGGCAAACTCCTGAGCCTTCACTTTCTTATCATACCATCTAGCAACTCTCTTCTTATTTTCTTCTATACTCATTAAAGCCTTTAGCCGATGTCCTGCTAGATCATCTAACTCATCTGTCATCAAAGTAGCATAATCATCGGCAGCCAATTGATCTTGAAAAGATAGTCACCTAGATCCAGTCTTAATTTCCCAAGGTAACACAGCATCATGTCCATACACCAACTGATAAGGTGAAACCTTGGTTGATCCATGACAAGCCATCCGATGGGACCATAAAGCTTCATTCAACAATGTGTGCCACCGTTTAGGATTTTCTTCAATTTTTCTTTTGATAAGCTTGATAATTCCTTTATTAGATGCCTCGGCCTGCCCATTAGCTTGAGCATAATAAGGAGAAGAGTTTAATACTTTAATTCCCATACTGATTGCGAATTCATCAAATTCCCCCGATGTGAACATAGTACCCTGATCGGTAGTAATTGTCTGAGGAATCCCAAATTGGTAAATAATGTGCTCTTTCGCAAAATCAATCATATTAGCCGAAGTAACTTTCTTCAAAGGAATGGCCTCAACCCATTTGGTGAAATAATCGGTGGCAACCAAGATAAACTTTTGCCCTTTGCTAGATGGTGGATAAATCTGACCGATTAAGTCAATAGCCTATCCCCGGAACGGCCAAGGTTTGATAATAGGATTCATGGCCGATGCGGGTGCTCTTTGAATATTGCCAAATTTCTGACATCCTTGACATCCCTTGAAATATTTAAAGCAATTTTCAAGTACGGTCGGCCAATAATACCCGTTCCTCCTAATCATCCACTTCATCTTAAAAGCCGACTGATGTGCTCCACATACCCCTTCATGGATTTCTCCCATCAAACTCTTAGCTTCATCATCACCTAAGCATCGGAGAAGAATCCCATCAATAGTTCGATAATACAATTCATCTTTGAGGAGCACATACTTGGTGGCTTGAAATCGAACCCGTCTTTCGACTCTCTTAGATGGATCCTTTAAATAATCAACGATTTCCTTTCTCCAATCATCGGCATCAATTGTCGATATTGTATTAATCATAGGCTGATATCCCAAGGCATGCTGAGCCAACCGATTGGCTTCTTCATTATGCAATCGAGGAACATGCTCTAATCGGAAATCTTTGAATTCCTTTAACAGTTGGAGCTTCTTCATTATGCAATCGAGAACTTCACTTCGGCATTCATAGCTTCCAGCCAATTGATTTATAACTAGCATAGAATCCTCGAAAACCTCAACAGCATCAGCATGAACTTCTCTTAATAATTCCAATCCCTTTATTAAAGCTCGATATTCAGCCTGATTGTTCGTCGACGTGGCAACAATCGGCAAGGAGAACTCATACTTCCTTCCTTGAGGGGAAATTAACACTATACCGATTCCTGCCCCCCAGTCACACGTAGATCCATCGAAGAAAAGCGTCCAAGGTACAATTTCCAAAGCCTCCACTGTGCCGCAATGTTGAGTTACAAAATCGGCCATGATCTGCCCTTTAACTGCCTTAGCCGATTCATAACGCAGATCGAACTCCGACAGCGCCAAAATCCATTTACCGTTCCTGCCACTCATAATCGGCATGGATAGCATGTACTGGACCACATCATCCTTGCAAATAACAGTGCATTCAGCCGACAACAAGTAGTGCCTTAACTTGATACAAGAGAAATATAAGCACAAGCATAGTTTCTCAATAGCCGAATACCTGGTCTCAGCATCAATCAACCTCCTGCTTAAGTAATAAATTACACGCTCTTTCCCTTCAAATTCTTGAATTAAAGCCGAACCGATGACCATCCCATCGGTAGACAAATACAATCTGAAGGGCTTCCCTTGCTGAGGTGGAATTAGAACTGGAGGATTCACTAAATAATTCTTGATTTCATCCAGAGCCAACTGTTGTTCCTTCCGCCAAACAAACTCTTGATCGACCTTTATCTTAAGAAGAGGACTGAAAGCACGAATTTTACCAGACAAATTAGATATAAACCTTCTGATAAAATTTACCTTGCCGATCAAGGACTGGAGCTCGGTCTTGTTGGTAGGGGCCACCATCTTATTGATGGCATCAATAGATCTTCGACTGATTTCAATCCCCCTTTGGTGCACCATGAAACCAAGAAATTGTCCTGCCGATACACCAAATGCACACTTATTGGGATTTATTTTCAAACCATGCTTCCTTGTGCACTCCAACACCTTTCGTAAATCGGCAAGATGCTTTGTGAAGTCTCCAGATTTAACCACCACATCATCAATATAAATCTCCACCAGCTTGCCGATGAACTCATGAAATATAAAATTCATGGCCCTATGATAAGTAGCGCCAGTATTCTTTAAGCCAAAGGTCATGACTATCCATTCAAACAATCCAACATGACCAGGGCACCTGAACGCGGTCTTTGGAATATCCTCTTCAGCCATGAATATTTGATTGTATCCTGCATTGCCATCCATAAAGCTAATAATCCGATGTCCAGCCGCAGCGTCAACTAGCAGATCGGCAACTGGCATTGGGTATCCATCCATCGGTGTAGCTTTGTTAAGATTCCTAAAATCAATGCAGACCTGAAGCTTCCCGTTCTTTTTGTAGACCGGAACAACATTGGAAATCCACTCGGCATACCGACACTGCCGAATAAACTTGGCTTCAATAAGCTTGGTTATCTTGGTCTTAATATCACGGAGAATATTAGGATTACATCGGTGAGCCGGCTGCTGATGTGGCCAAAATCCAGACTTGATAGGTAACCGATGTTCAACAATTGATCGGTCCAAACCAGGCATCTCAGTATAATCCCAAGCAAAGCAATCTTTATATTCCTTTAACAAATCAGTTAACTATTGCTTACACTCCGGATTTAACTTAGCATTAATAAAAGTAGGTCTAGGCTTATCACCACTACCTATATCTACTTCTACTAAATCATCGGCCGATGTAAACCTCTGGCCTAACTTTCCATCATCGGGGAACCTGTCCATTAGAAACCTTCATCAGAACCGACTGCTTGGATCGGTGGAATTTCATAATCGGCAACCTTGAGAAAATCCTTCTCCCAAGCTTCTCCTGAAATACACCTAGTCTTTTCATAGGTGTCTACCTCTGCCGATGCAATAACATATGAAGAATCTCCTGGGACAATTTCAATCTTGTCACCTACCCACTGGACCAAGCACTGGTGCATTGTAGATGGGATGCAACAATTGGCATGAATCTAATCTCTCCCCAACAGTAAATTATATGCACCCTTTCCACTGATCACGAAGAAAGTTGTCGGCAAGGTTTTGTTGTCGATGGTCGACTCAACACATACTGCCCCCTTGACCGGAGACACGTTCCCTTCGAAGTGCTTTAACATCATATCGGTCTTGGTCAAATCCTGATCTCCTTTCCCAAGTTTCCGATACACTGCATAAGGCATGATGTTAATAGCAGCTCCACCATCAATGAGAATCTTAGTCATTGGCTGACCATCCACTCTTCCTTTGACAAATAAAGCCTTAAGATGTTGTCTTTCATTGTCAGCAGGCTTCTCGAACATGGCGGTCATTGGATCCAGAGCCAACTAAGCTATTTGGTCGGAAAACTCTAGCTCATCAACACTAGACAGCACCAAGAATTCCATCGGCAACATAAATACCATGTTGACATCTGCCGATGGACCTTCCCCCTTGGGATCTGTTTGCTGCTGATCCCCAGACTGGCCAGAATTCTCGCCTTTGCTTAGCCCTTCTCGCCTTTCACGCTGTAGTCTTCTCTTTTGTGTTCTGGTCAACCCCTCTGGACACCAGGGAGGAAGTTGCTGCTGCCTTACCGATGGGCGACGATTTTCTCCTGACTCCATTTGGTAAGTATTGGCATCTCGGCAGAAGATGAACTCATCGGGAACCCGTGCATTAGCCATATCTTCGAGTTCTTCCTGGTTCCTGGGAAAATATTGAACACGATCGCCAAGCCTATCGTGCACGCTGAGCCTGCCCCCCAGCCGATCGTGAACGGACGCTCTTCCTCTAATCGGCCCATTAGATCGCCGATTGTCGTCGTGATAGCGCCGATCGGATCTATCATACCGATCATAACCGTTGCACTCAGGGCGATCTCTGACAGTGGGAAGCTTAATATTCTCCTCCCAACAATGAATGAAGAACGGGCAATTCCAGTGATCTCTGTGCCGATTCCACTCTTGCCGGCGCCTTTCTTCCTCCCGATGGTATTCTTCCTGCCGGCGCTGATATCGGTCCTCACGTTGCTGCCAAGTTTCCCGAGGCCTTCTGTGAGTTATTACAATACCAGATCGGGGAGGCCTTCCCGAGTTGGCTCCTTCCTGGATTAAGCCTCTTCCCTTGGCACCGGCAGTAGTGATCTGATGCTGAGGATCCACCGATGCACTTCTTTCAGCTGCTTCCAATGTCAAGACCTTGGTCTTTCCCTTAGCATCTAGCATGTTTGTTGGGAAAGGGTGTTGATCAATTTTCATCGGCATCTGAGTTTTGGAGCTGTCAAATTTGATCCTCCCAGATTCTATAGCCGATTGCAGCTGCTGTCTAAAAACTTTACACTCATTAGTGTCGTGAGAAGTAGCATTGTGCCACTTGCAATACTTCATCCTTTTTAATTCTTTAGCCGATGGGATCACATGATTAGGTGACAGCTTGATCTGACCTTCCTGGAGCAGAAAGTCAAATATCCTATCAGCCTTGGTGGTGTCGAACGCGAACTTCTCTGGTTCTTTATGTCCAAAAGGCCAAGACATTGGCTTTTTATTTTTTACCCATTCTGCCAAGCCGATGACTGGTTCTTCATCAGAGTCCGAGCTTGCCGCTTCATCCACAAATGATACCTTTTTATTCCATGCTCTCTTGGGTTCAAACGGCTTGATGTCTTGATCAGAAATTCTCTGCACCAAATGACTTAAGCTTTCAAACTCCTGAGATGCATATTTGTCCCTTATGTGCGGCAACAAACCCTGGAAAGCCAAATCAGCTAGCTGCCGATCATCCAGAACCAAGCTATAGCATTGGTTCTTGACCTCCCGTATCCTCTGCACAAAACTTTCAACCGATTCGTCATTGCGCTGCCTCAATTTGACCAAATCGGTGATCTTCTTCTCATAGACACCAGAAAAGAAGTATTTGTGGAATTGCTTCTCTAGATCGGCCCATGTAACCACTAAGTTGGGAGGTAATGATATAAACCAGGTAAAAGCTGATCCAGATAATGATGACGAGAATAAACGAACCCTCAATTCGTCCCTGTTAGCAGCTTCTCCGCACTGGATGATGAACCTATTGACATGCTCCATGGTTGACGTGTATCCTGCCCACAAAACTTAGTAAAATCCGGTACCTTGTACCAATTTGGAAGCGGGATCAAATCATATGCGGGAGGATATGGTGTCCGATAAGAGTAAGTGTTGACTTTGGGTTTTATCCCAAATTGGTCTCTCATTACTTCATCAATCTTATCGGCCCAATAAGCATCGGCATCTTGCGGATGAGGTGGTTGCGGATCCGGCACCTGCTGGTAAGCTTCCACGTGTCTGTGCGGCGCACGATCTGCATGAAACATTGGGTTAATCATTTGGCCCGCAATCTGCGGACGACCAAGCTGTTGCCCGCCAATCTGCTGTCCGCCGACCTGCTGCCCAAGATTCTTTGGCTGGTTAGGCATCCCCTGATTCTGAAACCCGGGATAGATCTGGCCTTGCTAGAACCCTATAGCCTGATGACTCTGTTGGGGTGTTTGCGGAAAGACTTGCTGCCCAAGCCATCCACTATTAGCATTCATCGGCATAGGTCCTGCCCATGACTGGTAATTGGGCATGATCGTCGAATTGACATACCCTGGTTGAGTAATAAATCTCTGTTGCATCAGCATCGAGTCTGCCGATGCGTTAGGCACCTGAAACATTGGAGCTTGAGAATTCCCAGTGTAAGGTCTTGCAGTAGTAGTCGTAGTATATTGGGGACTCTGGTTCATCGGCATATTTGGAGGTGCCGATGCCATAGGAGTCTTGCCTCTCATATCAGTTGCCTGAGATGTGCCAGGTGTCTTCAAGTATTCCGGGGGCATACCATAACCCCACCAGTTGGGAGGAGGGACCGGTCCTGACATTGCCGATACCAATAGATCTATAGTGAGCCTAATCTGCTCATCTGAAGTCGGTGGATTGGTCGTCATCGGCGTAGATTGTGCATTGGTGACTCCCAACGTGCTTGGAGGAACGGTAGTCTGTGTTCCCACAGCGGCTGTGGTAGCCGATGGAGCTATGACCACCGGTGACCCTGGCTGATGATGAGAGGGACCCACATAATCTGGTGGCAATTGTCCTTCCTTGAAGGTTCTGGCCACGGCATTGAAAACCGTATTGGACAGCACACCAGCTTGGTTGATTAAAGTGCGGTTGATAGCACTATCAACCATCTCTTGAAGTTTACCAGGATTGGCTTCAAAAGTAACCTGCCGAGGCGTCGGCAGTGCATCCTTCTGGATCACTTCGCCGCTCCTGTTTATGCTAAAGGATCTCAGGCACTGCTGCTTGTAATCCTCCATGGCTTTAGCAATAGCTTGCTTCTGCTCATCCTTGAGATTAGCTTCCGTCACGAGGATGACGTTCTCCTGATCAAACTCAGTAGTCGACATGTTGATCTTGATCTTGAATCTGCCCCACTGTGCGTGCCAAAAGATGTGTTGATGCAAAAGCTGATCTGCAAACACAAAGGGCTAATACCCGATTTAAACGTTAAGGCGTGCTAGCCGATTTGACCTTACTATCGACAAGGATGATAACTCGAATACTTTGGTTCGGACAACAGCTATGCGCCCGGATGCCACGGCCAAGAGGTATTCACGCGGAACTTGAGAATACGTCGAGCTTAAGTCGACGAACTCCTAAGAACTCGTATTAAAAGGAAAAAGTATGACGAAGTCGTCGAAAAAGTAGGTACTGGAATATGAGTAAAAACTTGTGTTTGATTGATTGATCGATTCTTTCATTACAAGGCCCTAGGGTCTACATTTATACCCTGCTCAAAGAGCTACAACCAGACACGACTAGAATTCGAATTCCAAATTTAAACAGAATCCGTGTACAAAACGACTTAAATAACTAAGGAAAACATAAAACTATCCTGCCGCAACAAACTAGGACACTTCTACCAATCAATCGGCAACCTTCAGGCTCTCCTTCCGCATCATCGGCAGACCTCCTTATCGTAACTGTTGATGCGAAATTGATCTGCAAACACAAAGGGCTAATACCCAATTCAAACGTTAAGGCGTGCCAGCCGATTTGACCCTACTATCGGCAAAGGTGATAACTCGAATACTTTAGTCCTGACAACAGCGATGCGCCCGGATGTCACGGCTAAGAGGTACTCACGCGGAACTCGAGAATACGCCGAGCTTAAGTCGACGAATTCCTAAGAACTCGTAATAAGAAAGAAAAAGGGTGACGAAGTCGTCGAAAAGTAAACGCTGGAATATGAGTAAAACGTATGTTTGATTGATTTCTTGATAGATGATCTGATTACAAGGTCTTAGGGCTTATATTTATACCCTGCCCAAAGAGCTACGACCAGACACGATTAGAATTCGAATTCTAAATTACACGGAACCCGTATACAAAACGATACGAATAACATAAGGAAACAATAAAACCATCCTTCGTGACAAACCGGAACTCCTCCACATGACAACTGGCAGCTTCCGGACTCTTCCTTTGCGTCATCGGCAATTCCCTTGCCATAGTCATCGGCAGACCCTTTTACTTGGTCATCGGCATCATATTACTGTTTGAGGACTTAGTCATACTCAACCTTTCCCTCATCGGCAACCATCCTTACCAGCAACCCGCATCGTACTGCCACCCTGTCCTGCCATCCTGGACACGTGCCCAAAAATGGTGTCAACACATGCCCCCCAGTTTCGGAGTATAAAACTATTAATGCTCCGAAATTCTCTGCAGTAATGATGTCCTTTCCGCAATTAATGCTCCTAATCTGGTAACCGACAACCTCAATCTGGGCAACCCTGATCCTAATCCTCCGCAGATCTCTCGAAATCCACAACTTCCCAAACGGGCATCTCTCCTAATCGTACATCGGCAACAATACCGTTACAACAATCTGCCGATGCTCTGCCCAGGATGTCCGCAAAAACGGTCACTTCCCCTCTATCCGCCCATCGGCAAGATGACCGTTATAGAACATTACCGATGGACCGACCAAAAGATCATACACAGTAAAATATCTTTAGATAATGACCGCTTCCCGTCAAATCACCTGCACAATCCCTGGATTATCGTGCGAACAGTTACCATATCTACTCGAGTACCTCGGGTTTCTCGGATGTGGCAAAGAAATAAGTCAGATTTGCCCCTGTCCATCTTGCCCTATAAATAGCTCCTTCTTGGGTACTCCTTTCCCACTACACCATCCTGCCATCCAACTTTACTTTTCCAGCGGCGGCGCCCTTCTCAACCCTCAAGATCTCCGACAAGCATCCTTCTTCGTCAACTCCGGCGTCTTCCAGCGCCCACCTTCACGACAAGATGGCCGTCGGTTTCATCGTCCCCGAGGTCAGACTTTCATCTCATCCATTGTACCTTTTTCCTGCATTCCTGTTCATCTGCAATTTACCTTACCGAATATTTTCCTTCCCCCTTTTTCTTTGTATTTTTATTCCCCAAAACACCAGGAATTATCCAACAAAATTGTCATCCCTACCGATCAACCGCATCTTCAGTGTCTCGGCCCCCTAGGGGATCCAGATCCAACCGACCTCATCAACGCAGAAACCAACAGGATTCCCTTTAGAGCTGAAAACTTTACTCTAGATCTATGGAAAGACACCTTTCGTTCTTGGCCTAGCCCTACTGTAGGATGGAAAGACTGGTTCTTGAGGGTCAGCAACTCTTATGAAATTCAATGGGGTGAGAGGAAATTAGCTCAATGCATCAGGCTGTCCATTGCCGATATGCACAGAAACGAGTCGTTGCTGATAGCCGCATCTTACTTCTGGTCAGATACTCTCAACGCTTTTGTTTTCGGCCACGGCCCTGCTTCTCCTACCCTTGCCGATGTAGCCATGCTCACTGGGTTAGACATATCTTCTGCCGATAGCACCCACTTTTTCGATACCGCCCCCAGCGCCAAAGTGGAGACTCGCGCTATCGGCGGCTGGTCAGGGTACATCCAGAAGTACCGCGGGAAAGGACCTGTCACCCTAAAGGAACAAACCACTTTTCTGAACATGTGGCTAGACAAGTTCGTATTCTGTGGTCGATCGGCAGGACCGACTTCTGTCTACCTATCGGCAGCAGAAAGGTTGGCTAGCGGTGGTCAATTTCCTCTCGGCCGCTATCTGCTCGGCGCTGTTTATCACCTCCTTCATCAGGTAGCCCAAAAACTCCTACTCGGCCAACCTATCGGCAACTTGGGAGGTCCTTGGTGGTTTATCAATATGTGGCTCAATCTGCACCTGCACAAACGCCTTGATCTCAACTTGTTCTCTCAGCATTTCCCAAGAGATATAGCCGAGAACCATGTGTTGGGCGAAGAGGAATCGGCAACACGTGCCCCCCTGAACTTCGGCGAAGCCGTTATAGTTTTACCCGGTTCAGGGAACGCTCCGGATCAGATCGGCCGATTCTTCGAAACGCTGTATGAGGGTCTGGCCAGAGATGAACGACCGTGGCTAGCTTATGACGACCCAGACAGCATGCTCCCTCTGACCTTCAATCCATTCGACGACGCTCTTGATAGGGACAATGAGGTGATGATGGCAATCGTGACTCCCAGAGCCATACCAGTGAACTTCTTCGGCAGCACAAAAACCTCTCCCCAAACCTATGAATTCTACAACCCATCGGCATTAGCTCGCCAGCTGGCTTTCGGCCAATTGCCGATCGCACTTCCTTATGCCGATGTAATAAAGCCCAGAGAACCCATTGCTAACCTCCTCGAGTGGACCCGAGTAGCCCAGTTACCACCAAATGCCGATACAGATGTAGATCTATCAGAATGGGTTCCAGCTGCCTTTATCACTCAAGCATACAAGCTATGGTGGGCAGAATGGAAGGAGAATTTATTCTGCAGATCGGCTCTCTCATACCGCGGCATGATCGACTCCGAATATGAAGTTCCTGACGACATTGTAAGTGCTTTGAACCGATGTCTCATTTTCCAATACTATTCTCATTGATAATTTACCCCCGTATTCTTTTTGCAGATTGATAACATCCCCCCATCGGTCAGCAGGAGTGGCAAGCCGATCGACTTATTCCCATCAGGCCCGATCTCCTCAATCGGCCACAATGCTCCCACTCTGGCCTCCATCGTACATCGGGGTGCGCGTCTCAAGAAGGTTACTACCAGGAAAACTCAGACATCTCCACCGGTAACTGCTTCCACTCTGGCGCAAGCTTTCAAGGCAATCTGTTTAAAACCCCTTTTTATTTATGCTGACTTATCTTTATATCGGTTGTCTGTGCTTATAAACTCTTTATTGTTGTTGCAGCAAACTGGTACATCGGCAAAAGCCAAACGTCAAGGTGCCGATCTCCCCCAGTCTAGCCAGCCAAAGAGGAAAGGCGTCCAAGGCGTCAAGACTGGACCAAAGCGTCAGAAAGTGGCAACTTCTCCTCCTCCTCCGGTGTTTCCAACCCCGGTGGGATCTTCTCCTTCCCCTCCAGGAGCCCAAGCACAGCAAGGAACATCTCCTCAATCAATACAGGAAGCACTACAGACCGAAGAACCTCAGCAAGAAGTACCTCGAACAGCAGGCGCATTATCTGACGTAGGCGAACAAACAACTGGCCCGGCAGGTCCAGTTATATCATCGGCGGTCTCCTCAATCCAAACAACTGTTGTTCCAATTCCGGGTAACATATCCCAACAATACTCCTACCGATAAACTTATCTTCATTTCTTCTTATAACCCTTCCTGTCTTCTTTCAGGCGATATCATTCTATCGGCAACATCCGCCGATCAACCTGCAGCTCTATCGGCCTCTCTGAGTCAAAGGCAGGAAATTGCCCTGAAGCAAGTAAGTCATCCACCTTTCAATCGGTATCATCCGCTGATGTCTTGACCATAAAATTGACTTATTTCATCTTCAGGAACAAGATTCTCCCGACAGCTTATTTTCCTTCGCCATTGATATCTTTGAAGAAGAGGGCGAGGAAGCAAGCTCTTCTCAGGCAGTTGGAATCGTATCGGCAGAAACCAAAGCTAGGCTGGAGGAGTTGTCGGCCATACTTCATCAAGACACAACCCAACTGGTCGATGATTCCGACCCAGCCAAAGCTCTGTTCAAGACCCTTAGAGGCCAAATCCCTGCCGATGCCGAGGAAGCACTCTTCCACGCCGCACATCTAGAAAGCCGGCAGTTACAGTACCAGAGAGCTACCCGGCGCCTTGCCGACAGAGCTGCTCAAGTCCAACTTTCTGAGGAGATGGCAAAAGAAAAACTCTTAGCCGATGAGAAACATAAGAGCATCGGCATCTTAAAGTCCTCAGGTGACGCACTGAAGCAGAAAATGTCCGATCTATCGGCCAAAAGAGAAGCTCTGCTGGCTGAACTCAAGCAAGTGGAAGACGCCCTGTCCCAAGCCCAACAGGAAGATAGTCAGCTGCCGGAGGCCATCAAGCATCTTGAACAGGAACGAAACATCCATGGTCGTAAAGCGCTGCAACTGAAGAGGAAGCTGAAGCCAATTGAAGGTTCTGCCGACGATGATATCAAAGAGATAGAGACAGCCAATCAGATCCGGCTGCGCGCCATATCGGCAATCCAAGCGCTGCTGAACATCTGAAGCTTTTATCGGCAACACACCTTTTTCTTCCTGCTTTTGGCTTTTAGTCTAGCCGATAAGACTGTTATCGGCGTTTTTTGAAACATTAAGTCTGCCCTCAAACATTTAAATCCAGCCGATAGGAGTGTTATCGGCACTTAACTTTTATGCATCGATCCATATGCTGGGGTAGTACTTTTTTAAATATTTGCCATTCAATGCTCTGGGAAATTCAACTCCTTCGAGAGTTTCTAGAATATAGGCGTTGCCAGGAGCCGAGTGCCTTATCCGATAAGGACCTTCCCAATTAGGAGACCACTTCCCAAACTTTGAACTTTTAGTCCCGACTGGCAAAATCAACTTCCATACCAAATCCCCATCGGCAAACTCCTTAGCCTTCACCTTTTTATCATACCATCTGGCAACTCTCTTCTTATTCTCTTCTATACTCATTAAAGCCTTTAACCGATGCCCTGCTAAATCATCTAACTCATCGGTCATTAAAGTGGCATAATCATCGGCAGCCAATTGATCTTGAAAAGATAATCGCCTAGATCCAGCCTTAATCTCCCAAGGCAAAACTGCATCATGTCCATACACCAACTGATAAGGTGACACCTTGGTTGATCCATGACAAGCCATCCGATAAGACCACAGTGCTTCATTTAACAATGTATGCCACCGCCTAGGATTTTCTTCAATCTTTCGTTTAATAAGCTTGATAATTCCCTTGTTAGACGCTTCGGCCTGCCCATTGGCTTGAGCATAGTAAGGAGAAGAATTCAACACTTTAATTCCCATACTGATTGCAAATTCATCGAACTCCCCCGACGTGAACATGGTGCCCTGATCGGTAGTAATCGTTTGGGGAATCCCAAATCGGTAAACAATGTGCTCCTTCACAAAATCAATTATATTGGCCGATGTGACTTTCTTCAAAGGAATAGCTTCGACCCACTTGGTGAAATAGTCAGTGGCAACTAGAATGAATTTATGCCCTTTGCTAGACGGTGGATAAATCTGGCCGATCAGATCGATAGCCCATCCCCGGAACGGCCAGGGTTTTATTATAGGATTCATAGCCGATGCGGGTGCTCTCTGGATATTACCGAACTTTTGACAACTTTGACATCCCTTGAAATATTTAAAACAATCTTCAAGTATGGTTGGCCAAAAATATCCATTCCTTCGAATCATCCACTTCATCTTAAAAGCTGATTGATGCGCTCCACACACTCCTTCATGGATTTCCCCCATCAAACTTCTGGCTTCATCATCACCCAAGCATCGGAGAAGAATTCCGTCGATAGTCCGATAATACAATTCATTTTCAAGGATCACATACTTGGTTGCCTGAAATCGGACCCGTCTTTCAACCTTTTTGGATGGATCTTTTAGATAATCAATAATTTCTTCCCTCCAATCACCGGCAGTGACTGCCGATGTTGCATTAATCATTGGCTGATATCCCGAGGCATGCTGGGCTAACCGATTAGCGTCTTCATTATGCAATCGGGGAATATGCTCCAATCGGAAGTTCTTGAATTCCTTCAACAGTTGCATACTTCTCTCGAAATAGGTTATGAGAACCTCACTTCGGCACTCATAGCTTCCAGCCAATTGATTTATAACCAACATGGAATCTCCGAATACTTCAACAGCATCAGCGCGAACTTCTCTTAGCAACTCCAATCCCTTGATCAGAGCTTGATACTCAGCCTGATTATTTGTTGATGTAGCAACAATCGGCAAGGAAAATTCATACTTCCTCCCCCTAGGAGAAACTAACACAATGCCGATTCCTGCTCCCCGATCACAAGTAGATCCATCAAAGAAGAGCGTCCAGGGTGCAACTTCCAAGGTTTCCACTAGGCCGCAATGTTGAGTCACAAAATCAGCCATAACCTGCCCTTTGACCGCCTTAACCGATTCGTAACGCAAATCGAATTCCGACAGCGCTAAAATCCATTTACCGATCCTACCACTCATAATCGGCATAGATAGCATGTATCGGACCACGTCATCTTTGCAAACAACAGCACATTCGGCCGACAACAGATAATGTCTCAGCTTGATACATGAGAAGTATAAGCACAAGCACAGCTTCTCTATGGCCGAATACCTGGTTTCAGCATCAATCAACCTCCTGCTCAAATAATAAATTACTCTCTCCTTCCCTTCAAATTCTTGAACTAAAGCTGAACCGATAACCGATCCATCGGTAGACAAATACAATTTGAAGGGTTTCCCTTGTTGGGGTGGAACTAAAACTGGAGGATTCACTAGATATTTTTTGATCTCATCCAGAGCCAACTGCTGTTCTTCTCCCCAAACAAACTCCTGATCGGCTTTCAATTTAAGAAGGGGACTGAAAGCACGAATCCTCCCAGATAAATTCGATATAAATCTTCTGATAAAATTCACCTTGCCAATCAAGGATTGGAGCTCAGTTTTATTGGTAGGGGCCACTATTTTATTGATGGCATCAATAGACCTTCGACTAATCTCAATACCCCTCTGATGTACCATAAAACCAAGAAACTGCCCCGCCGATACGCCAAATGCACACTTGTTGGGATTCATCTTTAATCCATGCTTCCTGGTGCACTCCAACACTTTTCGTAAATCGGCAAGATGCTTTGAGAAATCTCCAGACTTAATCACCACATCATCAATATAAATTTCTACGATTTTGCCGATGAACTCATGAAATATGAAGTTCATAGCCCTTTGATAAGTAGCACCAGCATTCTTTAACCCAAAAGTCATGACTATCCATTCAAACAATCCAACATGACCAGGACACCTGAATGCGGTTTTTGGAATATCCTCTTCTGCCATGAATATTTGATTGTAACCCGCATTACCATCCATGAAGCTGATGACCCGATGGCCAGCCGCAGCATCAACCAGTAGATCGGCGACAGGCATTGGATATCCATCCATCGGCGTAGCTTTATTGAGATTCCTGAAATCAATGCACACCCGAAGCTTCCCGTTCTTCTTGTAAACCGGGACGACATTAGAAATCCATTCGGCATATCGACATTGCCGAATAAACTTAGCTTCAATAAGTTTAGTGATTTCGGCCTTAATATCAGGTAGAATATTAGGATTACATCGGCGGGCTGGTTGCTGATGTGGCCGAAATCCAGACTTGATGGGTAACCGATGTTCAACAATCGATCGGTCTAAACCAGGCATCTCTGTATAATCCCAAGCAAAGCAATCTTTATATTCCTTTAACAAACTAATTAATTGCCGTTTACACTCAGGATCTAGTCTAGCGCTAATAAAAGTAGGCCTAGGCTTATCACCACTACCTATATCTACTTCTACCAAATCATCGGCCGATGTGAATCCCTGGCCCAATTTTCCATCATCGGCGAATCTATCCATCAAAAACCATCGTCAGAACCGACTGCTTGGATCGGTGGAATCTCATAATCGGCAACTTTGAGAAAATCTTTCTCCCAAACTTCTCCTGAAATGCACCTAGTTTTTTCATAAGTATCCGCTTCTGCCGATGCGATAACATAAGAAGAATCCCCTGGGACGATCTCAATCTTGTCACCTACCCACTGAACCAAGCACTGATGCATTGTAGATGGGACACAACAATTGGCATGAATCCAATCTCTCCCCAATAATAAATTGTAGGCACCTTTCCCGCTGATCACGAAAAAGGTTGTCGGCAAGGTTTTGCTGCCGATGGTCAACTCTGCACATATCGCCCCCTTGACCGGAGACACGTTTCCCTCAAAGTCTTTGAGCATCATATCGGTCTTGGTCAAATCTTGGTCCCCTTTCCCAAGCTTCCGATATACTGCATATGGCATAATATTAATAGCAGCTCCACCATCAACTAGGATCTTAGTCATTGGCTGCCCATCAACCCTTCCTTTGAGGAACAAAGCTTTAAGATGCTGTCTCTCGTTATCGGCAGGTTTCTCAAAGATAGCCGTCATCGGATCCAGAGCCAACTGAGCTATCTGATCAGAAAATCCCAACTCATCGTCACTGGCCGGTGCAAGAAACTCCATCGGCAACATGAATACCATGTTGACACCTGCCGATGGACCTTCCTTCTTAGTGTCTGCCGGCTGCCGACTTTCAAAACTCTCTCCTTTATTTAACTCTTCCTGCCTTTCCCGTTGCAACCTCCTTTTCTGTGTCTTGGTTAATCCTTGAGGGCACCATGGAGGAAGCGGTCTTTGCCTTACTGTCGGGCATCGGTTCTCTCTTGACTCCATACGATGCGTGTTAGCATCTCTGCAAAATATGAACTCATCGGGAACCCGCGGATCAGCCATTCTTTCAAGCTCCTCTTGGTTCCTGGGAAAATACTGGAAACGGTCACCGAGCCGATCGTGAACGTTAAGCCTGCCCCCCAGCCGATCATGAACTGACGCCCTTCCTCTGATCGGCCCATTAAATCGTCGCTCATCATCATGATAACGCCGATCGTTCCTGTCGTACCGATCATAACCGTTGCACTCAGGACAGTCCCTGACAGTAGGAAGTTTGATATTTTCCTCCCAACAATGGATGAAGAACGGGCAATTCCAATGATCCCTGTGCCGATTCCACTCCTGTCGGCGTCTCTCTTCTTCCCGTCGATAATCTTCCTGCTGGCGCCGGTACCGATCTTCCCGTTGTTGCCATCCCTCTCGAGGCCTTCTATGAGTTATGACAATACCAGATCGAGGAATTTTTCCTGAGCTAGCCCCTTCCTGGACCAAGCCCTTACTTCTTGCATCGGCGGTAGTAACTTGATGCTGAGGATCTACCGATGCACTCTTCTCAGCTGTCTCCGACGTTAAGACCTTAGCCTTCCCCTTAGCATCCAACATGTTCGTCGGGAAAGGATGTTGGTCTATCTTCATCGGCTTCTGGGCTTTGGAACTATCAAACTTGATTCTCCCCGACTCTATGGCCGATTGCAGCTGTTGTCTGAACACCTTACACTCATTGGTGTCATGTGAGGTTGCATTATGCCACTTGCAATACCTCATCCTCTTCAACTCTTCTGCCGATGGGATCACGTGGTTGGGTGACAATTTGATTTGACCTTCCTGGAGTAGAAAGTCAAATATCCTATCGGCCTTGGCGGTGTCAAATGCAAACTTCTCTGGTTCCTTCTGCCCAAAAGGACAGGACATCGGTTTCTTGTTTTTTACCCATTCTGCTAAACCGATTACTGGTTCTTCATCGGAATCTGAGCTTGTTGCTTCATCAACGAATGAGACTTTCTTATTCCATGCCCTCTTAGGCTCGAAAGGCTTGACGTCTTGATCGGATATCCTCTGCACCAAGTGACTTAAACTTTCAAACTCCTGAGAGGCATACTTATCCCTGATGTGCGGCAACAAACCCTGGAAAGCCAAATCGGCTAGCTGCCGATCATCCAGAACCAGGCTATAGCATTTATTTTTGACCTCTCGTATCCTCTGCACAAATCCCTCAACCGACTCATCATTACGTTGCCTCAGCTTGACCAAGTCGGTGATTTTCTTCTCATGAACCCCCGAGAAGAAGTATTTGTGGAATTGCTTCTCCAGATCGGCCCAAGTAATCACTGAATTGGGAGGCAATGATATGAACCAAGTAAAGGCCGATCCCGATAATGATGATGAAAATAGGCGAACTCTCAATTCGTCCCTGTTACCAGCTTCTCCACATTGGATAATGAACCTGTTGACATGCTCCATAGTTGACGTATCGTCCTGTCCGGAAAATTTTGTGAAATCCGGTACTTTGTACCGATGTGGAAGCGGGATCAAATCATACGCGGGAGGATACGGTGTCCGATAAGAATAAGTGTTGACTTTGGGTTTTATCCCAAATTGTTCCCTCATTACTTCGGCAATCTTATCGGCCCAATACGCATCGGCATCTTGCCGATGAGGCGGCTGCGGATCTGGCACTTGGTGGCGAACCTCCACGTGTCTGTTCGGGACGTGACCTGTATGGAACATCGTATTGGTCGCCTGTCCTCCAATCTGCGGACTACCAAACTGTTGTCCACCGATTGGCTGTCCTCCGAGTTGCTGTCCAAAATTTATTGGCTGGTTGGGAATTCCCTGACCTTGGAACCCGGGATACACCTGTCCTTGCTGGAACCCCGTAGTCTGATAACCTTGCTGGGGCGACTGTGGAAAGGCTTGCTGTCCAAGCCATCCATTACCAGCGTTCATCGGCATAGGTGCTGCCGATGATTGGTAATTGGGTACCGTCGTTGAATTGACATACCCCGACTGGGCCATAGGCCTCTGTTGCATCAGCATTGACTCTGCCGATGCGTTGGGCATCTGGAACATTGAATCTTGAGGATTCCCAGTGTGAGGCCTTGCAGTAGTAGTTGTGGTATACCGAGGACTCTGGTTCACCGGCACATTGGAAGGTACTGACGTCATAGGAGTTTTGCCCCTCATGTCAGTCGTCTGTGATGTTCCCGGCGTCGACTCTGGAGGCATACCATAACCCCACCAGTTGGGGGGAAGATTTAACCCTGACATTGCCGATGCCAACATATCTGTCGTCAGTTTATGCTGCCCAACTGAAATTTGGGGGTTGGTTGCCATCGGCACAGATAGTGCACCGGTAGTCCCCAATGTGCTTGGAGGGACGGCAGATTGTGCACTTGCACTCGTCAAGGCAGCCGATGGAGCCGTGACCTCTGGTGCTGTGGGTTGATGATGGGAAGGGCCCACATAATCCGGCGGGATTTGTCCTTCCTTGAAAGTTCTTGCCACGGCGTTGAACACCGTGTTAGACAGTACACCAGCTTGGTTGATCAGCGCTCGATTGATGGCATTGTCAACCATGTCTTGAAGCTTGCCAGGATTAGCGTCGAAGGTGACCTGCCGTGGTGCCGGCAGTGCATCTTTCTGGACCACTTCGCCGCTTCTGTTTATGCTGAAAGACTTCAGGCACTGCTGCTTGAACTCTTCCATGGCTTGGGCAATGGCTTGCTTCTGCTCATCCTTAAGGTTAGCTTCCGTCACGAGGATGACGTTGTCCTGATCGAGGTCAGAAATCGACATGCTGATCTTGATCTTGAATCGGTCCCACCGGGCGTGCCAAAAGATGTGTTGATGCGAAATTGATCTGCAAACACAAAGGGCTAATACCCAATTCAAACGTTAAGGCGTGCCAGCCGATTTGACCCTACTATCGGCAAAGGTGATAACTCGAATACTTTAGTCCTGACAACAGCGATGCGCCCGGATGTCACGGCTAAGAGGTACTCACGCGGAACTCGAGAATACGCCGAGCTTAAGTCGACGAATTCCTAAGAACTCGTAATAAGAAAGAAAAAGGGTGACGAAGTCGTCGAAAAGTAAACGCTGGAATATGAGTAAAACGTATGTTTGATTGATTTCTTGATAGATGATCTGATTACAAGGTCTTAGGGCTTATATTTATACCCTGCCCAAAGAGCTACGACCAGACACGATTAGAATTCGAATTCTAAATTACACGGAACCCGTATACAAAACGATACGAATAACATAAGGAAACAATAAAACCATCCTTCGTGACAAACCGGAACTCCTCCACATGACAACTGGCAGCTTCCGGACTCTTCCTTTGCGTCATCGGCAATTCCCTTGCCATAGTCATCGGCAGACCCTTTTACTTGGTCATCGGCATCATATTACTGTTTGAGGACTTAGTCATACTCAACCTTTCCCTCATCGGCAACCATCCTTACCAGCAACCCGCATCGTACTGCCACCCTGTCCTGCCATCCTGGACACGTGCCCAAAAATGGTGTCAACAGTAACCATCGGCACAAGTTAATAATGGCCATTGGCACAAACACACCGCCACCTATGAACTTAACCATATTCGACTGTCCCTTCATCAGCAACCATCCTCTTCGGCAACTCATCCTGTAGACCAAGCACTGCTGTCTTGTCTTGCCGACCTGTATTCTACCGATCATGGACACGTGCCCAAAAACGGTGTCAACAACTGCCAGAGATGCATAATTAAGACCCCTCAAGTTAGTACTTAAATAGCCACCTAAGGTCCTTATATGGGCAAGGAGGATTGGACCACTGGCATACTTTAGGTGCTGACTTTCACAATTTGTTTAAAAACTCTTTTTGTTTTTAAATACACAAACGCTGCATTTATAATGCTGAACTTGCTCCGATACCAGCTGTCACAGAACCGACCAAATTATAAGAGTTCAAGTGTAGAAACGATCGACTTAACAATCAAGTTTCCAGACTTGAGCCCATATAATCCTGATAGTCATCCGAAATCTCGAAGATCGTAATAGTTCAGCACAACACAGCGAATGTTACATAGCTCATTCGTTGCCAACGAAGCGGCACCACATTGGAGTACTTAGTTATTACAACACAAGTTCAAAGTAGCGGAAGCAAAATAGTTTACAAACACACATTTCATAAGTTCTTATTACTGCCAGAGTCTCATCTCATCCATCAAAAGCATCGGGGTACAAAGTTGTTATAGAACCGTGCCCAACGGTTTAGTCTTCATCCCGAGCGGGATGGAGACAGGTGTTTGGCATTCTTAACGTCATTACCAAAAGTAGACTTAGTTTTCTAATTCTGATAACGGCGCCAAAAATGCCAAACCTATCCCTCATGCCACTTAAGACAAGTTGTCATCCCCAGCATGACATGAGAGACGCGGTATTGAAATATGCAATTGCTCTTCTGAATGAATAATAAATGAGATCTGCAAGCGCACAGATTAATACCGATGTAGCATTTTAACCGAGAAGTATTCCAGGTATCGTTATTTATATTTTTACCACTGGGAAGAGATTGCTAATCATCAATGTTGATTATGGAATGGAATATAGAATTGAGTATCTATCATTGCATTTGTAATAGAGAGCATTATCTATCTCTTTCATACAGAGATAAATGTCACATAAAAGATAGATAAAGTATGAATGGTGACAAAGATAATTAATCTGATCAGCATAACTAGCCACATATAATAATGATAAGCACCTCAACAGATATTCTAGCAAGTCACTAGCATAGAATTAGGATGAACTACAAGAATATTTCCTAAGTTATTCTTAACTATAAAGTCTAACATATCATAGTTAGTGCAATTATACTTGGCAATCATTGCGAGACAGGACTAAGCCCATGCATAGTGATATTATCAACGAAGATGAGAAACATAGCAATCACTCCCCTGTAATAATGTTGTTCTGCCTGCCCTATACACGAGAGGGGGACTATATAAGAATCAATGGAGCTGTCACCACCACGAACTACCCCGCGATCCAGCATATAGGGTACAATCGCAGATAAATACGGTATAGGCACCACGCCTACACAATACTTATCATTTACCCACTTTACACATGGTTAAACGCTATACGATCCTAAACATGTATATAAATCCAATCTAACTTAGCCAAGCATATAACTATGATAAACTAAGAACAATATAATTGCAAATATAAACAAGTAGAGCAAAGTCATAATCAATATTGAAGTAGAACAAAGTCATATTCATAATATTGAAGAATAATGATGAACAATTGAAGAACAGTAGAGGAATAACCTAGAATCCTCTTGACAGATCCGGAAACCAATCGAAGATTGACTCCTTCTAGTTCTAATCCAATGTAGCTATGCTAAACTAGAGATCTAGTTGATGTGGTGGCTCTAGGGCTCGATCAGAGACTTCTTCTCTCGAGATGGATGAATGAATTAGGGTTTCTTCGGGGTCCTCCTCCAGGGGCCAGGGGGTCTGCTTATATAGTCCTTCCAAATGAATGTGGGCCGTCAGATCAAACCGACCTTAATCGCATGGTTTTCCTTAATCCCTTAGGTCAGGAGAGCATGATCTGCGAGGCGGAGCCTGATTGGCTCTCAGGCTAGGGCGGGCGCCCAAGGGTGGAGGGCGGGCGCCCTGCCCCCGGGTCCGCTCAGCCTCCCGCTTGTTCCTGTGGCTTCTGGACTCTTCTAGATGTTGGATAATTGCGGTGCACGTTAATATCTCTATGTAAACCCGACGTGTGGGCCTTTCCTCCATATTTTCCGATAACCCCCTGCAGAAATAGACAAACACCAAAACTCATGGAATTCTGTCAGATTAATCCCTAAGTCTGGGTGTCGGTTGCATTTGGATCCTTTTCTTTGTTTATTTGTTGATTATATTTGATACTTAAGGACCATCAACAAACTTTACCTCTTGCTCGTCCCTGAGCAAAGATAGACTCAGTGATGGATCAGAAGCTGTTGTAATGCCTTTAAAAGTTGACGGTACATATGCTTTCAAATAAGGTCTCATCTCTGAGTTAGACTAAACTGTCAAGACTTAAAACTTACTCATTTTACCTTTCACCATGGGACTTGTAACTGTCACTTCTGTCTTGAGCAGTTAAAAGATAGAATGGTCTAGTCAAGCGCCATGTCTCTTATTCTTGATCAGCTATAACTCTGGAGTTTTTGCAGATTTTCAAATAAAACTTAGAGATTCCTTGTATGACTCTCTCAGATCTCTCCTTTGTGGTATTTCTGGATCCTTACCAAGGCAGTGACGGTATATGCCTTCTCTCAAAGTATGTAATATTTGTGGTATGAAGCATAGTAAACTTGCCTTCTCTCTCACCCTACTCTAATAAGGCTTTTGATATCTAGAGCTCATAGGTGGGAGATAAAGTATACATACTTACAAGACATTTATTGCATAGTCAAACCATGGATCCAGAGAAACAAGTAAATAAGTTAAATCAAGATGTGCATGTGTGGCGAATGAATGGTGTATGGTGATGATGGTGATAACAATGGTGAGAGTCTAATTCTACTTGTGCTCTTTTGAGGGGATACATACCTTTCTTGCTCTTTTGAAACTTTTTGAGGAGAATGAGATGCTCTATATTTTTCTTTTTCTTTCCTCTCAGATGGGTATCTTGTACCCCTAATTCTACTTTCGGACACTTGTCCCTTTTTATTTCCTCGTATCCTCACTTTTTTTCTTTTTTAGAGCACTCATCTCCTGAAATAATATAGCAAGTGGTAGTGACCAAGATAACTCGAGCATTTAATTCATAGGGAAAAACAGAAATAGAAGAATGTTTTTGGCTATTCTCTCCCGGATTAGGAGTAGAATACTTTTGGGTGGTTTTGGAGATGAAGATGGGTGGATATAAGTGGATGCGTACTCCCGGAGTAGAAGCAGCATGTGTGAGTGAACGTGCAAGTGAATCTTGATTTCACCACATGACAAGCTCCTAAGGGTCTACACAGCTTGACCACACTCAATGCTCATAAGTAGTAAAAAGTAAATGTGTAGCTCAAAGTCTAGCAAGCATGTATATATGGCTGTGGTAGGAATTTAAACTCTCATCATACAAGAACTCATCATGTGATATTTTAAAGATTTTCAAAGATAAAATTCTATAGAATTCTAGCATCTCTAGGAATAGATAAACAACAGCTCAACCCTCCCATATCATATCCGTTAACAACGTAGACTTCAGATAAAGTTCTCTTCCCACAAGTTCAGGTTTAGAGCAAGATTTAAATTATAACAGTTGTAACTAAACTAGAGAGAGAACTTCAAATTTGAAAATTAGGCAGAGCAACTATTCATCATATCCATGCTAGAGTTTTATTAAGATTCAGTTTAGCATAGCCACTTTATTTATTTATTAAGCAAAGATATATATATAAGCATCAAATCTTTATTTGGGTTTTCATGATTATGTATCTTTTTATTTTATTTTAATATAGTATAAGTATAAATGTAGATAGTAATACTTAGCGGGATAAATGGGGGTGCTCTTCCCCAAGCTGAATTTTCACGTAATTTCTTTTAATGTAGCTAGCAGGTGGCAGAGGTGTATTTAAAAGTCTGCAGCACCTGACAGCAATTAGAATGTCCTCCGTCTGCTAGTCTTCTTGATCCTGAAATTCTATGGAGCTCAAATAGACAACAAAGCTTTATGGAACTGATTAGGTGTTAGCATAAATATCTAGCCTTTATCATGTTGAGCTTCCTCAATAAATACTACTTTCTTTGGTAGGATCACAATTATATATTTTTTTATAGAGCAGAAGAATATTTTTATTTTATTTTTATGCCACCACAGTGAATGTACTTATGGGTTTTATGCCACTTGTATACTCACATGGGGCTTACTAGTTTTAACATTTTTATTTTTATTTTCAAGATGATATGAACATGATTAACTAAGCAAACTATATTAAATTATTGAAAGGAAAGGATAACTACCAAGTTTACCTCTTGGCAAGGCGTTCAGTGTTTTTAAGTCCTCCGAATGGGACTCTCTGTTTTCTCAGTCATCCTGGGATTCTTTGGATGGCGTGGTTGGTGGTTCCGGCGGCGCCTCCTCTTCGTGTATAACTATCTTTTCTCTCCACACCTGACTCGGTGCTACGGTCTCCTTAGGACAGTTCTATTCAAGTTGTATGTCTTTAGACCATACCACTTCTCGGTTGCGGTTGCGTCGTCTTCTTCTTGTCCTGACCTTCATAGAGTCTTCGACTATATAGTTAGGGTCAGTAAAATAGCGGCATACCTTTTTAGAGGGGAAGTGCATGTGGACTTCTCTCGTTCCAATGTAGATGATTGCTTTAACAGTGCTGAGGAACGGTCTCCCAAGGATGATGGGTGGATCGTACTCTTCTTCTCCCATGTCAATAACCTAAAAATCTGTATGGACAAAATGATCATCTATTTTGACAACGACATCAGTTGCTATACCTTCAACCTTTCGGAATGTCTAATCTGCCATCTGAAGCTGAATGTATGTTGGTTTTAGGGGCATGGTTCCGAACAAGAGCCGATAGGTGACTGCGGCCATTATGTTGACGCCTGATCCAGTGTCGCAAAGTGTCTTGTAGAAGTTGTATCCATTAATGGAGCAATGGATGCTTGGCATACCTAGGTCGTCCTTCTTGGTCAGAAACGGTGACTTGAGTTAATGATCTTGACCTCCTTGAACTGCAGTGACCATCTTAGCTGACTCGGTCCACACTTGCTTGTTCCTGTTCCTCCTGTTGGTCCTCTTCCTTGGTTCATGTCGGGATTGCTCTGGGATTTGTGCAGTCTTGTTCTTGAAGGAAAACGTCTCCTTCCTCCCCTTGATGTAGAAACTGATCTTGGCAGCACTAGCGTAGATGACAGCTCCCGTGGTGTTCAGAAATGGTCTCCCTAAGATGACGGGTGCCCTCTCATCATTACCGGTCTCTATCACCACAAAGTCTACTGGGGCGTACAAGGCACCAACTTGAACATAGAGGTTCTTCAATATTCCCTTTGGGAAGCCTAGTGTCCGATCTGCAAGCTGCAAACACATGGTTGTTTCTAATAAAGGATATGTAAAGAATTTTTCATAGAGTACCCTGGGCATAATGTTGACGCTGGAGCCAAAGTCGTAGAGTGCTTCTGAGAAGTCCACCATGCCAATGGAGATCGAGATGACGGGGCATCCTGGATCGCCTCTCTTGACCAGCAGAAGGTCAGTAGTTACTTCCGCAACAGGGTTACTCCAGTAGTTACCTATATCAAACATGTCTACAAGATTTGCAGATTCTAATCCTTCCGGTTGTGATGGTATACCGGGGTTAGTGGCAGGAACAGTAGCAGCTATTTGATTTAACTGAGATTCAATCATTCTATTAAAGCTAATTTGATTCTTGATGGCAGTAGAGAAATTATTCATTCTATTATTTATAATTTCTAGCATTTTATCATTAGATGCCAATTTCATAGATAGGTTATCCATTAGCTTTCTTTGATTAGACACTAACTCTCTTAGAGGTGGAAAATTATTATTATTATTGTAAGAATTATTACCTTGATAATTACCTGAGTAGTTAGGCCTCTGTTGATTCCAACCTTGATTTTGTTGAAGACGGTTGTAATAATTGTTGTTGTTATTATTGTTGATGTAGTTCACATCCTCAAGCATCTACGGGCAGTGATTGCCTGAGTGTCCAGTATCTCCACACTCGTCACAAGTCATGTGAGAGTCGTAGACGTGCATGACTTCTTTCTTATCTCCAGCTCTATCATCGAGCTTCTTCATGAGCAGGTCTAGCTTGGCAGACAACATGTCTACCTCCTTGAGCTGGTGTATACCTCCACCTCTCTTGCGTGTCTGGGTCCTTTCTTCATTCCAGCCTTGGTTGGACGCCATCTTCTCCACAAGAGCTAAGGCTTGTGATATGGTGAGGGATAGGAAAGCTCCTCCAGCTGCAGCATCCATGGTCTCATGGGCACTATTGCCAAGCCCATTATAAAACGTCTGCATCGGTAGCCAGCTCTCCGTTCCATGATAGGGACACTCTAGGATGTAGCCTTGGAAGCGCTCCCATGCTTCTGGAACGGATTCATCATGTTGTTGCTGAAAACTTGTAATTTTCCCACAGAGAGCATTGGTCTTGCCCATGGGAAAGAACTTAGCCAGAAAGTTCGTGGAGCAGAGTGCCCATGTAGTATTCTTCTCCTTTGTAGCGTAGAACCACTGCTTCGCTCTCCCCAACAGTGAGAATGGGAAGAGGCGAAGTAGTATAGCATCTCTGGGGACTCGTGATATGGTGAATGTGCTGCAAATCTGCAGGAAGTGTTGGAGATGAGCACTAGCATCTTCATGCGCCTTCCTAGTGAACTGGTTGGATTGCACCATGTTGGTGAGCTCGGGCTTAAGCTCAAAGTTGCCGTTGATCTCTGCAGCAGGTCCAGTGCGGATGTTGTCCATAGTGGGAGCTGAGAACTCACGGGTCGATTTGTTCGCCATAACTTCGAACTCTGAAGACAAGTTCCAGGTGAAACTTTAGTGATCTTCTTCATTAAAAGAGATAATTGCTCAACAAACCAAAACTAATGATGAAGTTAAACAAAGGCTAGATACAAATGAATCATCTCTAAAAGATATACACAATAAAATGGATTTTCTATTAACTGTCTTTGATGAGCAAAACACTTTTAATAAAAGGGTAGAGCTTAATTTAATAAAGCTAGCTGCTGCATTGCCTGTTGCCACTAACATTGAGCAGGTAAAGAACATAACTACTGGAGGAGGCAAAGCCACCAGGGATCCCCATACCCAAAAGAGAAATAGAGAACAACAGCACCAGTGCAACCAGCAGTGATAGAAGAAGAAAGCCTAGTTGAAGCAGAAGATTTGTGTCGGTGTTTTTTCCACGGGGGGTCACACCAACGAGTAAATTTGTATGCGTGCTCCCTTTCCCAGATGGTGATGCAAGAAGACACAGAGATTTATCCTGGTTCGGGCAAGAGAAGGCCCTACGTCCAGCGGGGGGAGAGAGTTTGTATTATCTTGCACCTAAGTGCTTGTACAGGGGTGAATACAAGCGTGGTATGAAGTTTGGAATTCTACTGCGTATGAGTGTGGTGTTGTGTCGTCCCTTGTGTTCTATTCCTGAGTCCCTCCTTTTATAGTTCCAAGGAGAGACCCAAGGTACATGTATAGGCGTCAGAATAGGAGTCGATAGCAGTATGGAGCGCTGACCTACTCGAGGCTTCCGTACCGGCATGGCCTCGAGCCGTCCCGTCTTAATAGCCCGGTGATGATTACGCGTGCCCCTGCATTCTGCTCTGCGCGCCGTCTTGGATTGGTTCGACGGATGCACGCTTGTACGATCCAGCGGCAAATCCGGCGGAGTGGTTGGGATGTAGTCAGTCGACGCCCAACCCGTCCCCTGGAGGGATCCCTGTCTGGTCGAGGGTCGGATGCCATACATTGTGTTGATATCCGGAGCGCTGACTTTAGACGTCTCGAGGGGGTCCCGATTAGACGTCTCATCCTTGTTTCCCGCGCCCTGTCATGCCCTGGGTCGTTCGGCGGGAAGGCTGCAAAAAGATCGATGGGATGGAAGCCTGTTCCCTATCACGCCTCCCGTGACCTGTGTGTTAGGTGGGGAAGCATCAGGCGCATTTAATGAATCGGCCCGCGTGCGCGCGTCAGGCGGCGGGCGGCGTCCTTGCGCTCGACGCCCCCCGGTTCACGTGAACCTGTTCCGTATTCGACGGTAACCAGCGCTCGGCGCCTGATTGATTCACTCGACGCTATTTCCGTCTTCGAGGCTGCGGCCGTCGATTGCTGCGCATACGTACGGATGGAGCGTCGAATCGAGGCCCTCGCGCCTTCGTACGGATAACCTTGTTATATGCCTTGGTGAGGGTACCCCTTGTTGATACCCTCGACAGTAGCCCCGAGTCTCCATTCGAGCGCTGGTGCTCGAGTGGAGAATTTTGGTTTTACGGTCGATCTTCCGTGGGGGCGCGCGAGCGATCCCGCGGGGGTAGCCCTCGAGGGAGTTTTTAACTCCTTCGAGGGTTATTTTGACAAATTCACAGAAACGCTGTCTACACTGGTGGTGGAAGGTTCTGATCGGCTTTGCCTTACGTGGAGGTTTCGACGTACTCTCGATAGAGCAAGCGTCTTCCCTCCCAGATTGAGTTCCTAGCGGGTAGTCCAAGTGAGAACCTGTGCCCTTTTCGAGGGGGTCAGCTGTAGCCCGGAGGCGTTCTCATAAAGCTGGGTTGACGTGGTCGGGGATACCGGTCTCATTCGATAGAGTCCAGCGGCTCGATGCCTCCCGTCGGGGGGATTCCTTTCGACTGTCTCGACCCTACCTTGGACATCGCCAGCGAGTCTTCGAGGCGGGCCTCGATCTTCGACCGCTCGCTGGGGATCCCTGACTCTGGTGCTCGAGATCGGCTGTCGAACCCTTTCGGCGGGCCAGCCTGTGACCTCTCGAGGCTTTCGCGGGTACGCCCCTTGGCTTACAAGGGAAGGAAGTGGCCGTGGCGGTTCGCCTTTTTGCCCGTTGGGCGCACCTTTTCAGGCGGGTGACGTTACGACATTGTACCGGCGTGGAATTCGGAGCGCCCGGCCTGTGAAGGGGGAAAGACTGTTAGGTAGCGCATTTATGGGGGGACGTTACCTCATTTCTCGGATCTGTCCGTTGGCGGACTGCTGCCTATAAATGCGTCGTGGCGTCACCGCCGTTCCTCTCCCTTCCGCCTTCTCGCTCTTGTTCTCTCGTTGCCTTTGCTTTCTCGCTGCCTTAGCTCTCTCGCCGTCTCGCGCGCACATGCCTCCTCGAGCTGTAGTGAATCCACCGTCCCTCCAGCCGAAATGCCTGTAAGACTTGTTGCCGCCGACGACTGGCGCCCATCGTCGATGATGGAGCGCCGGTTGTTAGAGCTTGAGAAAGAGGGACTACTGCGCCGCCGTACCTCGCTATCGTCGCCAGAGTGGATCGCGCCGCCGGCGAGTCACAGGGAGCCCCAGCCGCCCGAGGGCTACGTGGTGTCATTCGCCAAGTTCCACCACCATGGGTTGGGTGCTCCCCCGAGTCATTTCATGCGCGCGCTCTGCCACCATTACGGGGTGGAGGTTCAGCACTTCTCCCCAAACGCCATCACCGTCGCGGCGGTCTTCGCCGCGGTGTGTGAGGGCTACTTGGGGATGATGCCCCACTGGGAGCTGTGGCTCCACCTCTACAGGGGCGAGCTCTTCAATGCCCCCACTGGGACCACCGGCGTGAGGAAACCTGTGCGGGCGGGTTGCCTCAATCTCGTACTGAAGACGGGGAAGTCGGAGAGGCCACGCGAGTACATCCCGCTGGGACTGTCGACTAACCACGCCGGCTGGGATTCCTAGTGGTTCTACTTGAGGAATGACGACGACCTGCTGCCTGCCTACACCGGTCGTTTGATCACGGAGCGTCTGGAGAATTGGACGTACGGCGTCGTCCAGGCTCACCAATCTCGGCTCGACCCCCTCCTCGACGCCATGAAGAAACTGCGCTCGGAGGGCTTGACCGCCGCCCTCGTCCTCTCGGCCGTCCATCACCGGAGAGTTCTCCCTTTGATGTCTCGGCCGTTGACGATGGATGAGATGGGCCCTGGCGTTTCATCTCGTGACCTCGAGGCGTGCCGGACGTCCAACGAGGCTCCGGCAGATGACGAAGTCGCGGCCCGAGTCAGGGCTGCAATTGCCGGTGATTTCCAGCTAAAGCATGTTAACGGTTTCCCCATGAGGCTAGATGCTGGCTCGATCGATCTGGTATGTTTTCTTCTTGCGCGCAGCCTCGATTCTAGGTTTCCTTTCTTCCCCTCTCTTTTTCCTTTCTAAGTCTGCCTTTATTTCGACAGGGACGGATTGACGTCCGGTCCTCGAGACCTCCGGTAAAGGAGGACGAGGTTGATCGTGACAAACGGTGCCAATCCGTCGAAAAGCTAAAGTCCGCCAAGGACTCTGCCAAGAAGGGGGAGAAGAAGAAGAACCTCGACCATCAAGCATTAGAGGCGCGTCGAGCCAAATCCAGGCAGAGGGGGGAGCCTGAGGAAGAATCCCCAACGACGATGACGATGACGACGAGGACAGCGACGACTATGAGGGGATGGCGTCGCGCCTCGACCGAATCCTCGAGGGTCCGCCTCGAGGCGATGTCGACGCCCCCCGGACGGAGACTCCAAAAGAGGGTCCGAGCGGATCTCACCGCCCTCGGGCCGACACCCCTCCTGCGCCCGCGGCTGGTCAGGTCGCCCCGCGCCCTCCCCCAGCGCCCAGGGAGAGCGGTCACGCTAGGCCCCAGGCGACGGGGCCACTGACTCGCGGTCGCGTCGTGGCTTCCGAGAAAAGAGAGGCCGGCCGCAGGAGCGCCAGTCCCTGCGCCCGCCAGGCAGGAACTGACGCGCCTAGGCCAGCGCCTGCCCTCGAGGGGCCTGGAGCACTGACGCGGGGTGGCTCGAGGCCCACCGGTCGAGGCGGCGGGAGGCGAGCTGTTCTCCCTATGGGGTAAGCCTTCTCGATGTTGTGGTTTCTGTCTTCCTCCTCTTCCGCCTTTCCTCATATGCTGACCTTTTTCGTGCTCATTCCTTTCTTTTCTCAGGCTAAAGCGGACCCTCGAGCAGGCCCAGCCGTCCATGGCGAAGAGGCTCAAAGCGGGTGCCGCCTCTAAGGAGCCAGGTTTGTGGCATACTTTTTGGGATCTGTGGTGCTCTTGCGCTAACCACCGTAGTCACCGGCCTTTATTGTTTATTTTGTAAGTTCCTCCGACTCCCAACCCCCAGTAGGCGCTGAGAATGCTCCACCTCGTTCCGAGCCTACCCCGTCGCTGCCGGCGTGTGGCGAGGCGCCCTAGACGCAAGTGCCGGAGGGATCCCCCGAGCCTCCTCGATTGGGGGTCGAGGGGGAACCCATCACCATCAGCGATACGTCTGATGGTAACGAAACGCCTGGAGGCGCCCGCCCTATAGAGGAGGAAGCGCCAACCTCTCACGTTGCGGGGCCGACTCCCTAGCCCGCCGGCCTCCGCGCCCTCGAGGAGCAGAAGAGGAAGAGGGAGGAAGATGGAGAGCGGGAGCGTGAGGCGACGCAGCAGCCGCAGGAGCAGGGCCGTGGGCGAGACCCGCAGGAGCATGAGGCGCAGCAACAGCAGCAGCAATAGCAACAGCAGCAGCAGCAGGGGGCCTAGAGGAGGAACTGCTCGAGCCCCCGCCCCAAGGTCCGGCCCAGCCAGTGCTGTCGGAGCCGCAAGGGCTCGGCGAGCAGGAAGAGGATCTGCCGGTGTCCGGCCCCCCGACCCCCGCGTGGCTCCTCCCGGGGGCGCCTGCCGCGATCCGGGCAGAGCCGGGGCGAGCGGATGGAGTGGTGGCGCTCGCGTGCATGATGCGCACCCCCACCGACCCCGAGTCTGAGATCAAGAGGACGATCTACGGCATGGACGGGATCGCCCCAGGGTTCCTCCGGGAGCGTCGGGCATGGGAGGACCACTTTCCCTCCGAGGAGGATGAGATCGGGACGTCGGGGACCAAGGACGGAACCTGGAAGACGGTGGACGACGACGGGCGGCTCCCTCGAGACCGTCGAGGACCTCATCCGCGGCGTCAAGGCACGGGCCGACCGGGAGATGGAGCACTGGTGCCCTGATCGGATCCGCATCCGGGCCTCCCACGACCCGTCCGAGCCGAACATCTTCCTAGATGACCGGAAGGAGGCGGAAAAGTGGGAACACGTCGAGGAGCTCCGCCTTTGGATGAAGCACGTGGTGGGGCTCCTGGCAGACGTCATCAACAACGGGCTCGGGCCGGCTTATTTCGTGAGTGTTTTTTTGATCTTCAATCCTTATGAAACCTTTCAGTTTTGTGCTCTAACCGTTCGATCCTCGGTCCGCAGGATATGAAAGAGACCTCCCGCATCAAGTCTAGTTTCATTCACACCATGAGAGGTGGCTGGGAGCAGCTCCCCCTCCTTAAGGATCAACTCCTCGAGTCGCAGGAGAAGCTCCTTCAGACCTACAAAGATCTCATAGCGCTCGGGGAGGAGAAGAAAGCGAGTGAGGCTGCCTTGGTCGAGGCTCGAGAGGCCTCAAGGAGGGCGGAGGAGGAGACGACGATGCTGCGGGAGCGGGCTCTTACGGTCGAGGAGGCCGCGTCCAAAGCCCGGGAGGAGGCCCTCTCCTACAAGAGCGTCATTGCAGACCTGGACAAGGAGAAGGGCCTTCTCAAGACCGACCTGGACTCCCTCCGCGACTCCTTCCAGAAGATGAAGGTGGCGTATGTGGACAGTGAGGTCGCCAGGGGTGCCGCCGAGGACGTAAAGAAGAAGGCCCTTGAAGACCTCGAGGCGGAGCGGGCTCGATCCCGCAGTCTCTCTGACGACGTCGAGCGTCTGAAGGGAGAATTGCTGGAGAAGAGTGGAGCCATTGCTCAGGCTGGCAAGGTGATCGAAGATCTCCGCGTTGCCAATACTGAGCTGGCGCGTTCCAACAGAGAGATCGACCGTGCCAACACCAGATTGGTCGGCGAGAACACGTCCCTGGAGGAGAGCATTAGAGGTATGTTCCTGTTGCTAAATTTCTTCTTCGAGGTGCCCTTGGTTCTTCCTAAAGTTTCTTGGTTTGATGTTTACAGGGCTCAAGGACGAGCTCCTGGCCGCCCAAGCCGAGGCCCGTAATGCCAAGACCCAGCTCGAGGCTGAGGTTGCTTTCAACCGTCGAGTGCGGACGGCGATAAACGACCTCTCGACCTCCTGGGAGGTCGAGCCTATGGATGAGTCGAGGGAGGGCGCTCGAGGTGACGCGCTGGTCGCCCAGCTGTGCTACATAGGCGCGACGCTGCGAGATCGGGTGCGGGATGCCCTCCACATCGGGGTGAAGCGGGCGATGGCAGTTGTCTGCTCGGGCTTCTCCTACGACATGGAGGTGGTGTCCCACGGCTTCATCACCGACATTTCCAAGACCGACGCGGAGAACGAGGAGAGGCTCCATGCCTTGATCGACGACGCGGAGGCTCCTGGGGAAAGGTTGGCTAAGCTTTTTGAGCCTGAGGTGCTCCCTCCTGAGACTAGCTCGGGCGGAGGCGAGGGTGGTGAGGATCGTACCGCGGACTGAGGCCTGCGAGCCTGCTCAGGGCGCCTAGGGCCCCTTGTATGATACTTTGTTAATTCTGCTGCTAAGTGATACCGTATCTTTTTGTGATTGTTAAATACTTATTTGTCTTTCTGCTCGAGGTTCTTTTATTTCTCTCTGTTCCTACGTTTGTATCCCCTGCTCGATCTTTCGTTAGAAACAACCTCGATCACCTCAATGGTAAGGAAGTGAGTAGAGTTTCCGTGGCCCGGGGGCGTAGGAGTTCTCCGGCTCGTTGTCCCTCGGCCTTTGAGGGGCTCGAGGCGCCTCTGCTACTCGAATCGTGCAAGGTTTACTAAATAAGAAAAGAAAATTTCTTGGCTTTTTTGACGCTTGGGGGGGGTCGTCCCCCTGGTAGCCCCGAGGGGGTGTTGACTATGATGGGTCATAGTCGGCACCCCCTTCTAACGTCGAGATTATGATTTGTAAATCTTTTGGCGCAAAAAGAAGTTGCTCGAGGGAAAGACTTTATTTATTCATTCATTCGTTTACAAAGTCTTGGTACAAAATGTACGTAGGAACATAAGTTTAGAACTTCTAGGGGTAGAATCGACGTAGCTGTTCGATGTTCCATGCGTTGGTGAAGACTGCCCCCTTCTCGTCTGCCAACTTGTACGTTCCCGGCTTCAAGACCTCGGCCACCACATACGGGCCTTCCCAAGGTGGAGTCAGCTTGTGGCGTCCTTGATTGCTTTGCCGGCGTCGTAGGACAAGGTCGCCCACGTTGAGGTCCCTCTTGCGCACGTCCTTGTCGTGGTAGAGTCGAAGTTTCTGCTGATATCTGGCGGAGTTGAGGAGGGCCATGTCTCGAGCCTCCTCGAGTTGATCGACCGCGTTTTCTTGAGTCTCCTTATTGGATTGCTCATTGTATGCCTTGAGTCGAGGTGACCCATACTCGAGGTCTGTGGGGAGGACAGCCTCGGATCCGTAGACCATGAAGAATGGGGTGTACTTTGTGGCCCTGCTTGGTGTTGTCCTTAGACTCCAAAGGACCGAGGAAAGCTCCTCGACCCATTTCTTGCCGAATTTCTTCAAACGATTGTAGATTCTTGGCTTGAGTCCTTGCAAAATCATGCCATTGGCACACTCGACCTGGCCGTTAGTTCGAGGGTGGGCTACTGCAGACCAGTTCACACGGATGTGATGCTGATCGCAGAAGTCCAAGAACTTTTTGCCAGTGAACTGAGTGCCGTTGTCGGTGATGATGACGTTAGGAATCCCAAATCGGTGGATTATGTCGGTGAAGAAAAGGACGGTCTGCTCAGAGCGGATGTTGGTGATAGGTCGAGCCTCGATCCATTTGGAGAATTTGTCTATGGCCACCAGCAAGTGGGTGTAACCTCCTTTCGCCTTTTGTAGAGGTCCTACTAAATCGAGCCCCCACACCGCAAACGGCCAGGTGATGGGGATCATCTGAAGAGCGTGGGCGGGCATGTGCGTCTGCTTGGCGTAGAACTGGCACCCGTGACACGAGCGTACGAACTCGATGGCATCTGCCACGGCCGTCAGCAGTAGAAACCTTGTCGAAAAGCGTTTCCTACGAGGGTCCGTGGAGCAGCATGGTGGCCGCAAGCCCCCGAGTGTAGGTCCTCGAGGAGTTTTCGGCCTTCTTCCACGATGATGCAACGCTGTAAGACCCCCGTCGGGCTTCGTCGATATAGCTCATTGTCTTCGCCATAGATCACATATGACTTGGCCCATCGAGCGATACGACGGGCCTCTGACCGATCTTACGGCAGTTCGCCGCGGATTAGGCAGTCGAGGTATGGCGTGCGCCAGTCGAATGGTCGACCAGGTTGTCGTTCTACCTCCATCACTTCAGCCACCATCAAGAGTGTGTCGACGGTGTTGGTTGGCTGGGCAGGAGCTGCGTCGATGCCAGCCCTCGAGCCTAAATCGACGGATGGCTCGTGGAGATCTCTTGAGAACGCGTCAGGCGGCACCGTGCCTCGAGTTGATGCGATCTTGGCGAGTTCGTCGGCTGCCTCGTTGTAGCGTCGGGCGACATGGACAAGCTCGAGACCATGGAATTTGTCCTCGAGTCGACGGACTTCTTTGCAGTACGCCTCCATTTTCGGGTCGTGGCAGCTCGAGGTTTTCATTACTTGGTCGATGACGAGTTGGGAGTCACCTCGGACGTCGAGGCGTCGGACTCCTAACTCGATGGCAATCCTAAGACCATTGACGAGGGCCTCGTATTCTGCGACATTGTTAGATGCGGCAAAATGAATCCTGATTACATAGCTCATGTGGACGCCCAAGGGTGAGATGAACAGCAGGCCGGCCCCGGCCCCTGTTTTCATGAGTGACCCATCAAAATACATCGTCCACAGCTCCGCCTGGACCTGAGTCGGGGGGAGCTGGGAGTCTGTCCATTCCGCGACGAAGTCCACCAGGGCCTGCGATTTGATGGCCTTGCGAGGCGCATAAGCGAGAGTCTCACTCATGAGCTCGACCGACCATTTTGCTATTCTTCCCGTGGCCTCCTTGCTCTGGATTATTTCGCCTAAGGGGAAAGACGAGACCACCGTGATGGGGTGGCCAAGGAAGTAGTGTTGCAGTTTACGGCGGGCAAGGATTACGGCGTAGATCAGCTTCTGGATTTGGGGATAACGTGCCTTGGTCTCCGAAAGCACCTCGCTGACGAAATAGACTGGCCTCTGGACTTTTAGCGCATGTCCCTCCTCCTACCTTTCGACCACCACTGCTGCGCTGACGACCTGGGTCGTCGACGCAACGTAGAGGAGCAGCGGTTCTGCAGGTTGAGGTGGGACCAGGACTGGTGCTGAGGTCAGCGTCTTCTTCAGCTTTTCGAGCGCTTCCTCGGCCTCGGGGGTCCAAGAAAAACGTTCGACCTTCTTCAGAAGTCGATACAATGGTAACGCCTTTTCTCCTATCCTCCCGGTGGAACTGCCGCGCTTTCTGCTTCTTTTTATTTTTCTTGAGGCCTCGACTGGGGGTCCCATCTTCATCGATGGGTTGCTTGCCTTTTCTTCCTTCAGAGCTGAAGAAGGCGCCGACTGCCTCCTCCCCTACTGCGTAGTTTGCCACTACGTCCATCAACTCATCGACGGTCTGAGGGCGATTTTGGCCCAGCTCACGCACTAAGTCTCGACTGGTGGTACCAGAGACGAAAGCCAGGATGACGTCATGGTCGGGGATGTGCGGCAGCTCGGTGCGCTGCTTCGAGAAGCGTCAAGCATACTCTCGAAGGGTTTCTCCTGACTTCTGTTTGCACTTGCTGAGGTCCCACGAGTTCCCGGGCCGTATGTTGGTACCTTTGAAATTACCCTCGAAAACTCTGACCAGATCAACCCAGTTGTGGATCTGATCAGCGGGAAGTTCCTCGAGCCATCGACGGGCGGTGTCAGAGAGGAATAGAGGTAGCTGCCTTATGATGGCTCGATCGTCCCCTCGAGCTCCCCCCGACTGACAAGCCAACCTAAAATCAGCTAACCACAATTCTGGTTTGGTTTCGCCGTTGTATTTCGCGATGCTAGTCGGGGGTCGGAACGGACTGGGCAGGGGCGTGCTGCGGATCGCCCTACTGAACACTCGTGGGCCCGGTGGCTCTGGGGCCACCCGATCTTCGTCGCTGTCGTACCTCCCACCGCGATGTGCGCTGTAGCCGCGTTCTTCCGCGTCTCCGTGCCGGCGGCGTCGATTCTCTTCGATGTCATGCCGCGCGTCGTGTCGACGCTGATTGTCGACGGGGACAACGAGAGTGGTCTTTCTGCCTCGAGGTGGAGGCTGTTGATGGACGGACACCTCCTTTTCATTTTGAGGCTGCTCGTCGCGCTTTTCAGTGGCAGCCCCTCGCCGTCGGGAAGCCGAGCTTTCGGCTTGTTGAACTGCCGCCACCTGGAGCAGGGTCTGTACCTCGTCTCGAATGCGTCGAGCCTGGGAGTTCGATGGCTCTGGCATGTTGCGCAGCAGCATCGTCGCCGCCACTACGTTTTGGCCTACTCGAGGGAAGCGGCTGACGGGCTGCTCTGGCTCTGCGTCTCTGACGATTTGTCGATGCACCTCTCGAGCACGCCTGCGAACACTTCCGCCCGACGTATACGGCAAGTCTTGCTCGAGGATTTGCTCAAGCAGGACGAGGCGCTCTCGGTCTTCGTCAAGCTTCATCTTGAGCTCTCGCAGCTGCGCTAGCTGCGCGGCCTTGTCTTCTTGTGGAGGGGGGTCGACCTGCCCGTCGTTCCCAGGCGTCCTGGGGTCTTCTCGTGCCGCGGGGTCCCGACCGCCTGCAGCAGCATCTCGCGTCTCGTCGGTAGTTTCTACCGCTCCGTCGATGTGATAACATTCCCTTGTAGGGTCGTGGCTATCGGTTTCGGAGTCGGAGTCCGGTTCGGCGGCGTAGAAACATCCACGTCCCTCCTCCAGCAGCCGCTGCCTAAGTGAGGTGATCGTGTATCGTCCGGGGCCTATACGACGGAGGCCTCGTACCCGGGAAAGATCCGGCAGCTCGGACGCCGGTCGCTGCGCTTCAGTGTCATGTGGGAGGACCATCGGTCTTTCCACGTACGTTTGGGCGTTTGGGCATATCGCCCTGGCGAGCGACGCCGCGGCGTTGTCCAATCCGAATGACAGTGCCCTTCTTGGAGTGAACAACCCGTGTGGAAGCAGCCTAGTAGCGGTGGGGGAGAGCGTGTGTGATGCGCCTGCTCTCGTTGTTGTGCGGTGCTGAGCCGTCGCGCTCGTTGTTTCGACACATGGTGCTGCCGACTTGTGGCCCGCTTCTTGCTTCGCACGAGTTGTTGGTCGTGATGAAGCAGAGGGGCCGCGGTGGTGCTGTCCGCGCCTCTTCTTAGGCGGGGAGGCGTGGTGGTGAGGGCGTCTCGGGGCCCTCAACCGTGCTGGCGCAACGCGGGCTCCTCCTGGTCCTCTGACTGAGAGCAGGATCATGTCGTAGCCGGAGCCCGTAGACATGAACTCGAGAGTCCCAAACCAAATCACCGTGGAGCGCGGAATTAGCGAGGCGAGAGTGGCCATCCGGAAAGGAGTGGGAAATCGATGAAAAACACGCAGGACCCCTACCTGGCGCGCCAACTGTCGGTGTTTTTCCCACGGGGGGTCACACCAACGAGTAAATTTGTATGCGTGCTCCCTTTCCCAGATGGTGATGCAAGAAGACACAGAGATTTATCCTGGTTCGGGCAAGAGAAGGCCCTACGTCCAGCGGGGGGAGAGAGTTTGTATTATCTTGCACCTAAGTGCTTGTACAGGGGTGAATACAAGCGTGGTATGAAGTGTGGAATTCTACTGCGTATGAGCGTGGTGTTGTGTTGTCCCTTGTGTTCTATTCCTGAGTCCCTCCTTTTATAGTTCCAAGGAGAGACCCAAGGTACATGTATAGGCGTCAGGATAGGAGTCGATAGCAGTATGGAGCGCTGACCTACTCGAGGCTTCCGTACCGGCATGGCCTCGAGCCGTCCCGTCTTAATAGCCCGGTGATGATTACGCGTGCCCCTGCATTCTGCTCTGCGCGCCGTCTTGGATTGGTTCGACGGATGCACGTTTGTACGATCTGGCGGCAAATCCGGCGGAGTGGTCGGGATGTAGTCAGTCGACGCCCAACCCGTCCCCTGGAGGGATCCCTGTCTGGTCGAGGGTCGGATGCCGTACATTGTGTTGATATCCGGAGCGCTGACTTTAGCCGTCTCGAGGGCGTCCCGATTAGACGTCTCATCCTTGTTTCCCGCGCCCTGTCATGCCCTGGGTCGTTCGGCGGGAAGGCTGCAAAAAGATCGATGGGACGGAAGCCTGTTCCCTATCACGCCTCCCATGACCTGTGTGTTAGGTGGGGAAGCATCAGGCGCATTTAATGCCCCGGCCCGCGTGCGCGCGTCAGGCGGCGGGCGGCGTCCTTGCGCTCGACGCCCCCCGGTTCGCGTGAACCTGTTCCGTATTCGACGGTAACCAGAGCTCGGCGCCTGATTGATTCACTCGACGCTATTTCTGTCTTCGAGGCTGTGGCCGTCGATTGCTGCGCATACGTACGGATGGAGCGTCGAATCGAGGCCCTCGCGCCTTCGTACGGATAACCTTGTTATATGCCTTGGTGAGGGTACCCCTTGTTGATACCCTCGACAATCTGCTACAACCACCAAGAGCTGGAGAAATGAGGAAAGATTTTTACGACACCAACTATTTGCCATTTCCCAGAAGAAACAGAGGACTGCAGTTGGATGAGTAGTTTGGTAAGTTTGTAGAGGTCATTCAGAAATTATATGTCAACATACCTCTGCTTGATGCCATACAGGTACCCACATATGCAAAGTACATCAGAGATATTCTTAACAAGAAGAGACAATTGCCCACCACTGAGGTTATCAAGCTGACAGAAGAATGCAGTGCGGCCATCCCCAACAAACCACCAAGGAAGAAGAAGGATCCAGGATGTCCCACCATTGATTGCTGTCACAGAACCGACCAAATTATAAGAGTTCAAGTGTAGAAATGATCGACAATCAATCAAGTTTCCAAACTTGAGCCCATATAATCCCGGTAGTCAATTGAAATCACGAAGGACTTCAAACCAACTCGCAACAAACCAAGATCGTAATAGTTCAACATAAACACAGCGAATGTTACATAGTCATTCATTGCCGTCGAAGCGGCACCACATCAGAGTCATTAAGTTATTACAACTCAAGTTCAAAGTAGCGGAAGCAAAATAATTACACACACTTGTTCAAAGTTCAGTTCACAAGTTTTTGTTACTGCCAGAGTCTACGCCATCCTTCCAAAAGCATCATAGATGAGAAGATTAGAGAACCGAGCCCAACGGTTAGTCCTCATCCCCAGCGAGATGGAGACAGGTCTTGCAGAAACCGTCATAGAAGATGTCATCTGCAACAGGTGGGAAAATAAACCCTGAGTACGAGAATGTACTCAGCTAGACTTACCCGTCTAGTAAAATATAAAAGACACCAAGGATCATGCGAGGCTAAGTATCAAGCGGAGCTGGTTGACTCACCTTTTGCCAAAAGCTTAACTTACGACTAAGTTATTTTGAGAGCATCATATTTATTTATCATTAGCCTACCACTAGATTAGCACCTGTACTACAACACATCACTTGATTATTTACAAACAATAATAACCATATCAAATTCATCATATGTTCTCCTTGCTATCATCATTATCATGAACCAAGTTCATTAGTGAATGCTACGTTTGCCGCTGCTCTGTCAAGTTCTCACTAACCGGGAGAGACGGCGATTCGAATCGAATTCCTATCCAGCTGGAGGATTATTCCTAGCACTCACCCAAGCATCCCCTGCCGGAGAGCCAACGGGTCACCTTTGGTACAACTCAGGAATCGCGGCTCCGATCAGCGCCGCACTCCCAGGGCTACCACTCTGCCAGGGAGGTCAGGAATTTTAACTCACCTGCCTTTGGGCTTACGCCGATGGTCCCCCGCACACCGCACTTCCTCCAGTAGTGCGCACTTTATACTTGCCGGTCTTCCGGCCTGAGTCATACTACTCGGCTTCGCGGTCGGAACGAGTTATCCGGCCAACTAAGTGTTAGGCATGCGTTCAACATGACAAGAGGACGTACAACGATCGGTCCTTAGCTGCCATAGACGGAGTTACTACAAACTTGCAAAACTCCGCCCGGCTTAAGTCAATTTAATCAGGTTCCATCCACGACAGCACATATAGACCATCGTGATCCGACATAACCCTAAATCGCGCGGATGACAGGATATCACCCGACTTCTACCGATTAAAGCATTGCTAAGCTGCTACTCGATCCTAACTCTACAACCAGGGAGGGTGAGTTATCTGGACAAGGATAGAGTAGAATGCAGCAACAGTTTCATCACAACTCCTACACGTAATGCATCAATAGATATAACATATTAAGTAAACTTTCGAAAATAGAGGGAGACTTAGAATGCTCCGGGGCTTGCCTTTCACGAACGATGCCGGCTCGTGATTCGGGCACTCAACTTCTTCTTCGGGCTCCTCGGGTCCGGTTGGCTGGACCTCCACCTCCTGGCTGCCCTCCTGACCTTCGGGATTCACTTGCAGCTCGTAGGAGGTTGTCGCGTCCGATGCACCTATTGCATGCTCGAATAATCAGAAGATGCACATGCTAACGATGAATGCTTAATAACACAAGTAATTCACTGGGCACTCATTTATGGAGCAAGAGTTATACTAACTCACACAATTACACAAGTCGACATAGCCCAAAACCTATCATGACACTAAAGCAGCAAACAACATAACTAGTATGCTCAGTAAATAAATCATAACTAAAGATAGACAGGTCCAACAAACATGAGTAAGGACATTCTGGAAAGCTTATGAAATTGTCTACAACTCATCTTTAAACATGACAGCAAGATTCATACATGAAGCTAGTCATTTAAACAAAGTTCCAGGTCCTGTTCCAGAAAAACAGAGAACACCTATTTCTGGAACCCAACTTGGAACAGCTATAACTTTTAAACTACTTGGCCAAATGACCTCAAATTTAAACAACAGTTAGTTCAACAAGTTTAGAACAACTTTGCTTTAGACAAGTTTCACAGAAAGTAAAGTTATCATTAAGTAACAACCAAATTGCTCCCTTGCTGTCCAGAACAGCATTTAACCCTATAGTTAATTATTTAATGACATGACCAAAACACAAACCATGCCAATCACATGGCCTATGAACACAAACATATTACAAAGTTATCAGACCATCAGATGAAAACCCCAAAACATTTACTTACAAGGCATTTATTAATTAACTCTAGATAAAAGCATATTTACAAGATACTAGTTAAAGTGCTCAGAAAAATCTACAAAAATTACAGAAGCACAAGTATAACATCAGAGCATCACCATAAAAATTTCAGAGCCATTGCACATAGCAAATTAAAGATATGTATTTAACATGTGCCAAGACATTTATTTCATAAATTCAGAAACATGATTTATATGGTGTCAAACAACAGATTTCAGATTATTTATATCTTAGGAATACCATACACAAGTTTACCACCAAAGTAGAACACCAGCATAAGCACCAATTATTTTATATGATTTAATTAAAGAAACAAGTCATATCTCAAACACAAATTACATATCACAACAGCAGTGCTCGAAAACTCATGAAATAATTATCAGAGCACTCTAATGCCACGCAAAGGCTACCATAAAACTTTCAGAGCAAACTAAGCAGTTTAACAAGAGATATGCATTTCTCCATAAATAACAAGATTAAATCCTTAATAAATAATTTCTCAGAAAACATGATTCATTTTATATTTTTATCAAATACTAGCCATCTCAAGAAATACCACAAAATTTGTTTCACAATTTTTGGATCTCAGAAACAGGAGATATGATTTTTGCAAGAAAACCAAAAATCTAGATTTTGAATAAAAGAAAAGGAGGGAAAGAGGTGACACTGACAGTGGACCCCCACTGTCAGGTCCTTCTTCCTCGCGGCCGAGGCGACTTTCGCCGGCGATTTCTCCGCAACGGCGAGGTCTCCGGCCAAACCAAGGGCATCAGCGTGATCCCCAAAACCTAACGACTCGATTGACCCCCTTTTCCCCCGGCGGAGCCACCGGAAGGAGCTTGCCGTCGATGATGGCGGCTCGGCGGAGGTGCTCGGCGTTACGCCGGAGCCCTCAGGCCGGTAGAGCGCGACCAAAGGCCTTCTACAGCACCAGCAGACTACGGCGAAGCTTCCAAGGTACGCGGCTTGGCCTGGATCCTCACGGAGCACGCTGGCCACGGGAGCACCCAACTCCGGCGGAAGCACGGCGGCGCTGCGCACCGTGTCCGGCGACGGAGAACCTGGTAGAGCGTCCACCAAGTGGCGCAAAAGCTCGCTAAGGACCTAAGCTACCTCTAGGACCTAACCAGAGATGATGAGAGGCTTCACAGAGCTCGACATTGAGTTCGCCGGAGAAGAAGGTCACGGCGAACCGATTTGGGGAAGAAGAAAATGTCGGCTCACCGGTGGGTTTCTCGGCAAGTTAGAGGGTGGAGATGGGAGAACGGCTCACGGCGGAGCTTTGGGTGGAGTTTGGTGGACGGAGACGCAGCGAGGAGCGCACACGAGCTCGCCGGAGTGAGCTCGCGGCGGTGAGCTCGCTGCGGGCGAGTTTCAGGCGAGAGAGAGGGCGAGGCAGAGCGAGTGGACGCGTCCACTTCGCTCGGGACGTCGCCGTGGAGGTCATGCACGCGACGGGAGCTGACAAGCGGGGCCAGACGCGGCGTACGGTCGACAAATGGCGACGGAGCTCTGCCGGCGGTCGGCCACGTCGACGAGCTCGGGTTCGATTCAGAAGAAACGGTGTTTGTCTGATAGAGCCACTTCACCGGCGATTATCTCCCAAACCAGAGCGAATTAGGAGATGGCGTAGTTGACAAAGTTGGAGTACTAGGCGAGATCTACAACTTTGTCAATTGGAACAAGAGCTAGATCGGCCTGGATTGAGAGTTATGAAGTTTTCAAAATCAATCGAGCAAACTGGTTTCGTTCCAAGACTTAGAAAAATTTCTAAGTGTTGAAAACAGCCCCAAATCTGCCTTGTGGGTCACTTTTGAGCTTTTGTTCCTTATAAAATTTGCTACAACTTTGCTGTAGGAAGTTTTAACATGCAAACATTTTATGAAACACTTTTTAAAAACCTAAGCAAAAGAGGTTTCTAGGACCTATTTTCACAAGTATGACTTAGAAGCATAATTTGGAGAAGTGATCAACATGAACATTGTTCCCAAGATTAAGTTAAGCATAGATAAACTAATTACCAAGGCATTAAGCACAAACACAAGCATTGTTCACTCAAACATAAGCATAGGAAGCCTATTTAAGCAATTTAAATCACAATTTTGCATAGAATGACATGGCTCAAGAGAGATGATGATCATGATATGCTTTGAGTAGATAATGATGCTCATGCTATGCACATGATCAATGCAACCATAACACTGGGGTGTTACAGCCCACCCCCCTTACAAAAATCTCGTCCCGAGATTTGAAAGCTTACTGATTTTCGAAGAAGGTTTTGTAAACTTCTTTTAAATAATCCTCTGTCTCCCAACTGGCACCTTCTTCCCCGTGGTTGCTCCACAACACCTTGTAGAGCTTAACCACACGATTACGCGTTTCCTGTTCCTTGCGATCAAGAATCGCTACAGGCTTCTCCTCATACACCAAATCTGACTTCAACTTGATATCTCGAACTTCCACTCGCTCCTCCGGTACACGAAGGCACTTCTTCAATTGTGATACGTGGAAGATAGGGAAAATAGCTCGAAGCGCAACTGGGAGTTGAACTTTGTATGCCACATTCCCTTTCTTTTCGAGAATCCGATAAGGTCCCACATAGCAAGGTGCAAGCTTGCGCTTGACTCCGAACCTTTGTACACCCTTCATCGGAGATACCTTGATGTACACATGGTCACCAACTGAAAACTCAATCGGCTTTCTCCTCTTGTCGGCATAACTTTTTTGACGAGCTTGAGCAGCTTCCACATGTTGCTGGATAGTTCGGACTTTCTGCTCGGCTTCGTTCACAAAATCGATGCCATAAAACCTTCGTTCTCCAGCTTCTACCCAATTCAACGGGGTTCGACACTTTCGACCGTACAAGGCTTCAAATGGAGCCATCTTGATACTCTCCTGATAACTATTGTTGTAGGAGAACTCAGCTAATGGCAACCACTTAACCCAAGAACCCTTTGAAGAGAGAGCGCATGCCCTCAACATATCTTCAAGGATTTGGTTAACTCGTTCAGTCTGACCAACCGTTTGGGGATAATAAGCAGATCTACGGACTAAATGAGTACCAATTTGCTCATGCAGACATTCCCAAAAACAAGCAGTGAACTGTGGTCCACGATCTGATATGATTGTTCGAGGCACACCATACTGACGAACAATGTGCTCGAAATACAACTCCGCATACTGATGTGGACGATAGTCAGTTCGGACTGGAATAAATCGAGCAACTTTGGTCAAACGATCTACAACCACCCAGATGGAGTCGTAACCCTTAACAGAAGTTGGGAGTCCACTAATGAAATCCATGCTGACTTCTTCCCATTTCCAACCAGGAATTGACAAGGGTTGAAGCAAACCAGCTTTCATGTGAACAGCCTTCACGCGACAACAATTGTCACAACGAGCGACAAAAGCAGCTATCTCCTTTTTCATCTTTGTCCACCAAAACAACGGTTTCAAATCCTGATACATCTTGCTACTACCAGGATGGATAGACAATTTGGATGAATGAGCTTCAGATAGGATCTGATTCCGTAGCTCACGGTCTTTTGGGACCACAAGTTGATCCTTGAACCAAAGGATTCCGTTTTCATCAACCCGGAAGTGCTTGGTTTCTTCTTCTCTCATCTTCCTCTTGATATGCTGGATGCCTACATCTGTCTGCTGCAATTCGATGACTCGATTGCGAATGGTACTTTGCAGAGAAATCTGGTTGAGCACCAGTGGATGCATAAGATGTGACAACAACGGATCTTCCACTTGGATTGAGTGACAGTGCGCTTTCCGACTCAAGGCATCCGCCACTACGTTTGCCTTGCCTAGATGATAGTGCACTTGAAGATTATAATCTTTAATCAACTCAAGCCACCTTCGCTGCCGCATGTTCAGTTCAGGTTGAGTGAAGATATACTTGAGGCTCTTATGATCGGTGTAGATATTACACAGATTACCCAGCAGATAATGCCTCCAGATTTTCAAAGCATGAACAACTGCTGCCAATTCTAAGTCATGAGTAGGGTAATTGACCTCATGTTTTCGAAGTTGGCGTGAGGCATACACGATAACGCGACCTTCCTGCATCAACACACAGCCTAAACCAACGCCTGACGCGTCACAAAAGACATCGAAGGGCTTCTCGATATCAGGTTGAGCTAGGACAGGAGCTGATGTCAGCAATGTCCTCAACTTGTGGAATGCCTCTTCACACTCAGGTGTCCACACAAACTTTTCATCTTTCTGAAGTAGACGAGTCATAGGCTTGGATATTTTGGAGAATTCCGGAATGAATCGACGGTAATATCCAGCAAGACCCAGAAAACTCCGAACCTCGTGTACCGAAGTTGGGACTTTCCAATCCAGCACTTCTTGCACCTTAGCCGGATCCACCGATATGCCTTCTTCAGATAAGACATGGCCCAAGAAAGGTACTTTCTTTAGCCAAAACTCGCATTTGCTAAACTTGGCATAAAGCTGATGTTCGCGCAAACGCGTCAACACTACACGCAGATGCTCTGCATGCTCCTCTTCATTGCAAGAATATACCAAGATATCATCAATGAAGACCACCACAAACTTGTCCAACTCGGGCATGAACACCGAATTCATGAGATACATGAAATGAGCAGGTGCATTTGTAAGACCAAAGGACATGACAAGGTACTCATACAACCCATACCTCGTCGAGAAAGCTGTCTTAGGTACATCTTCAGGACGGATCTTGATCTGATGGTACCCAGATCGCAAATCAATCTTGGAGAATACCTTAGCTTTAGACAACTGATCAAACAAGATATCAATGCGAGGAAGAGGGTATTTGTTCTTGATAGTCACCGCATTTAGGGGACGATAGTCCACACACATGCGCAACGATTGATCCTTCTTCTTCACAAAGATAGCTGGACAACCCCAAGGAGAAGAACTAGGACGAATAAGACCCTTCTTCAACAACTCATTTAGTTGGGTCTTAAGCTCAGCTAACTCATTGGGTGGCATTCTATAAGGTCTTCTCGAGATAGGAGCGGTACCTGGAATCAATTCAATTTTGAACTCCACATCCCGGTCCGTAGGAAGCCCGGGTAGATCATCAGGAAAAACATCCGGAAACTCACACACCACCGGGATATCCTGAATGGCCTTAGATGTAACTGCATTCACAGTGCTACGGATTTGAATATCACGAGGAAGTTGCACTAGAAATGCCTCCTTGGTATCTAGGTCTCTCAACATCACTACACGAGTGGTGGTGTCGATAAGAACTCCATTACCACTCATCCACTTCATCCCCAGAATTACATCTATGCCCACACCGGGTAGAACAACCAAATCAGCAAGGAATTGACGGTCTCCGATTTTTAGAGTTGCCCCCAAAACCACTTGATTGGTGGAAATATCATTTCCCGCAGCACTAATACAATAACTGCCCTTATCAAGTGTAACAGCCTTGATGCTATGCTTAGACACAAACTCAGAACTCACAAATGAATGCGATGCTCCAGAATCAAAAAGCACAAGTGCATCATGTTGATTGACCAGAAACTTACCAGTCGTGACTACCTCAACAGCAGGGATTGCCTCCACAGTTGTGTAATGAACACGCCCGTGACGAACGTTCCCTTGGTTGCCCTTCTTTGGCGGGTAAGGACAGTTGCTCTGCCAATGCCCGGTCTGATTGCAGTTCCAGCACGGACGGTTGGCAGGTGGAGTCTTGGCATAGTTGGGACCCGTATTGCCCCTAGGAAGAGCAATAGAGTACCCCTTGCGAAAACCCGTCTTGGCCTGATTTTTCTTCACCGGAGGACGGTATCGCTGGTTGGGGGTTGGAGCACGGAACGGTGGCTTAGCTGCCACTGGAGTCTTGGACTGAGATGATCCTGCCCCGGCCTCAAAAGCCCTCTTGCGAGTCTTGGTCGCAGTGTACACAGTGTTATAGTTCTCTTGGGTGAGAGCATTGTTGACGGTCCTTAAGTATCAAATTTAATTATCAAATAAATAAAGAAAAGGATCCAATTGAAATCAAGATCCAGACTTAGGGTTTTATCTGACAGAATTCCACGAGTTTTGGTGTTTGTCTATTTCTGCAGGGGTTTATCAGGAAATATGGAAGAAAGGCCCACATGTCAGGATTACGTAAAGATATTAACGTGCTGCGCAATTATCTTACATCTAGAAGACTCCAGAAGCCACGAGACCGAAGCGGAGGCGAAACGGGGCCAGACCCTGGGCGGCCGCCCAGTTGGTCAGGGCGCCCGCCCACCTCCTGAGTCCAATCAGGACTCTGCTTTGCGGGAGATCTCCACCGACCTAAAGGATGAATCTAAACCATACAATCTATGTCGGTTTGATCCAAGGGCCCATATTCACTTGAAGGGACTATAAAACCAGACCCCCTGGCCCCTGGAGGAGGGAGCCTCTCAACCCTAATTCATTGTTCCATCAAGGGAGAAGAAGCCTCTGATCAAGATTAGAGCCACCACATCAATTAGATATCTAGATTAGCATAGCTACATAGGATTAGAACTAGAAGGAGTCAATCTTCGATTGGTTTCCGGATCTGTCAAGAGGATTCTTGGTAATTCTCTAATTGTGCTTCTAATTGCTTTCTAATTATCTTTGTTCTTCAATATTATGAATATGACTTTGTTCTACTTCAATATATTGCTTATGACTTTGCTCTACTTGCTTATATTCAAGATTATATTGTTCTTAGTTTATCATAGTTATGTACTTGGCTTAGTTAGATTCGATCTATATACATGCTTAGGATCGTATAGCGTTTATCCATCGGATCCATGGGTAAATGATAGATATTGTGTAGGCGTGGTGCTTATACCATATTTATCTGCGATTGTACCCAATATGCCAGATCGTGGGGTGGTTCGTGATAGTGACAGCTTCATTGATTCTTATATAGTCCCCCTCTCGTGTATTGGGCTGGCAGAGCAACATTATTACTGGGGAGTGATTGCTATGTTTCTCATATTCCTTGCTAATATCACTATGCATGGGCGTAGTCTTGTCTTGCAATGATTGCTAAGTATGCTTGCACTAACTATGATATGCTAGACTATATAGTTGAGAATAACTTAGGGAATATTCTTGTAGTTCGTTCTAATACCATGCTAATGACTTTCTAGAGTATCTAATTGAGGTGCTTATCATATTTATTATGTGGCTAGATCAGATTAGTTATCCTTGTCACTATTATTATTTCATATATCTTTTATGTGACACTTATCCCTGTATGAAGAGTTAGATATAATGTTCTCAATTATACATGCAATGATAGATGCTCAATCTCATATTCTATTCTGTAATCATTAGTGATGATTGCTAATCCCTTCCCAGTGGTAAAAATATAAATAACGATACCTGGAATACTTCCCGATTAAAATGCTACATCGGTATTAATCTGTGCGCTTGCAGATCCAATTCATTATTTATTTAGAAGAGCAATTGCATATTTCAATACCGTGTCTCTTATATCATGCTGGGGAGGACAACTTGGCTTAAGTGGTGTGAGGGATAGGTTTGGCATTTTTGGCACCGTTGCTAGATTTAGAACTTAGTCTACTTTTAGTAATGATGTTAAGAATACCCAACAAGCATTTTTGGCGTCGTTGCCGGGGAAGGTTGATTACTAATCAGGAATGGAATAAAAAGATTTTGAGTTATCATTCGCATCACTAATATGATTGAGCTTATCTATTCTCTCATACAGTTTTACCCCGATATTTTTCTATTTTATCTTATGCAGTGGAATGTATGAATAGAAGACATCTTCCAGGAAATTTTGTTGACAATCCTGAAGCATTATTCAAGAAGACGAGAGCCAAGCTAAAGAAATCATCAACACTTCACGAAGAAGCTTCATCCAATCAAGAAGATCACCGGAACTTGTCTTCAGAGTTCGAGGCCATGGCGAACAAATCAATCCGCGAGTTCTCAGCTCCCACTACGGACAACATCCGCACTGGACCTGCTGCAGAGATCGATGGCAACTTTGAGCTCAAGCCTGGACTTATCAACATGGTGCAATCCAACCAGTTCTGTGGGAAGGCACACGAAGACGCTAGTGCTCATTTACAACACTTCCTGGAGATTTGCAACACATTCACCATAGCTCGGGGTATAAATGTAGATTTGCAACACATTCACTTCCTGGGACCTGCTGCAGAGATCGATGGCAACTTTGAGTATAAATGTAGATAGTAATACTTAGCGGGATAAATGGGGGTGCTCTTCCCCAAGCTGAATTTTCACGTAATTTCTTTTAATGTAGCTAGCAGGTGGCAGAGGTGTATTTAAAAGTCTGCAGCACCTGACAGCAATTAGAATGTCCTCCGTCTGCTAGTCTTCTTGATCCTGAAATTCTATGGAGCTCAAATAGACAACAAAGCTTTGTGGAACTGATTAGGTGTTAGCATAAATATCTAGCCTTTATCATGTTGAGCTTCCTCAATAAATACTACTTTCTTTGGTAGGATCACAATTATATATTTTTTTATAGAGCAGAAGAATATTTTTATTTTATTTTTATGCCACCACAGTGAATGTACTTATGGGTTTTATGCCACTTGTATACTCACATGGGGCTTACTAGTTTTAACATTTTTATTTTTCTTTTCAAGATGATATGAACATGATTAACTAAGCAAACTATATTAAATTATTGAAAGGAAAGGATAACTACCAAGTTTACCTCTTGGCAAGGCGTTCAGTGTTTTTAAGTCCTCCGAATGGGACTCTCTGTTTTCTCAGTCATCCTGGGATTCTTTGGATGGCGTGGTTGGTGGTTCCGGCGGCGCCTCCTCTTCGTGTATAAATATCTTTTCTCTCCACACCTGACTCGGTGCTACGGTCTCCTTAGGACAGTTCTATTCAAGTTGTATGTCTTTAGACCATACCACTTCTCGGTTGCGGTTGCGTCGTCTTCTTCTTGTCCTGACCTTCATAGAGTCTTCGACTATATAGTTAGGGTCAGTAAAATAGCGGCATACCTTTTTAGAGGGGAAGTGCATGTGGACTTCTCTGGTTCCAATGTAGATGATTGCTTTAACAGTGCTGAGGAACGGTCTCCCAAGGATGATGGGTGGATCGTACTCTTCTTCTCCCATGTCAATAACCTAAAAATCTGTATGGACAAAATGATCATCTATTTTGACAACGACATCAGTTGCTATACCTTCAACCTTTCGGAATGTCTAATCTGCCATCTGAAGCTGAATGTATGTTGGTTTTAGGGGCATGGTTCCGAACAAGAGCCGATAGGTGACTGCGGCCATTATGTTGACGCCTGATCCAGTGTCGCAAAGTGTCTTGTAGAAGTTGTATCCATTAATGGAGCAATGGATGCTTGGCATACCTAGGTCGTCCTTCTTGGTCAGAAACGGTGACTTGAGTTAATGATCTTGACCTCCTTGAACTGCAGTGACCATCTTAGCTGACTCGGTCCACACTTGCTTGTTCCTGTTCCTCCTGTTGGTCCTCTTCCTTGGTTCATGTCGGGATTGCTCTGGGATTTGTGCAGTCTTGTTCTTGAAGGAAAACGTCTCCTTCCTCCCCTTGATGTAGAAACTGATCTTGGCAGCACTAGCGTAGATGACAGCTCCCGTGGTGTTCAGAAATGGTCTCCCTAAGATGACGGGTGCCCTCTCATCATTACCGGTCTCTATCACCACAAAGTCTACTGGGGCGTACAAGGCACCAACTTGAACATAGAGGTTCTTCAATATTCCCTTTGGGAAGCCTAGTGTCCGATCTGCAAGCTGCAAACACATGGTTGTTTCTAATAAAGGATATGTAAAGAATTTTTCATAGAGTACCCTGGGCATAATGTTGACGCTGGAGCCAAAGTCGTAGAGTGCTTCTGAGAAGTCCACCATGCCAATGGAGATCGAGATGACGGGGCATCCTGGATCGCCTCTCTTGACCAGCAGAAGGTCAGTAGTTACTTCCGCAACAGGGTTACTCCAGTAGTTACCTATATCAAACATGTCTACAAGATTTGCAGATTCTAATCCTTCCGGTTGTGATGGTATACCGGGGTTAGTGGCAGGAACAGTAGCAGCTATTTGATTTAACTGAGATTCAATCATTCTATTAAAGCTAATTTGATTCTTGATGGCAGTAGAGAAATTATTCATTCTATTATTTATAATTTCTAGCATTTTATCATTAGATGCCAATTTCATAGATAGGTTATCCATTAGCTTTCTTTGATTAGACACTAACTCTCTTAGAGGTGGAAAATTATTATTATTATTGTAAGAATTATTACCTTGATAATTACCTGAGTAGTTAGGCCTCTGTTGATTCCAACCTTGATTTTGTTGAAGACGGTTGTAATAATTGTTGTTGTTATTATTGTTGATGTAGTTCACATCCTCAAGCATCTACGGGCAGTGATTGCCTGAGTGTCCAGTATCTCCACACTCGTCACAAGTCATGTGAGAGTCGTAGACGTGCATGACTTCTTTCTTATCTCCAGCTCTATCATCGAGCTTCTTCATGAGCAGGTCTAGCTTGGCAGACAACATGTCTACCTCCTTGAGCTGGTGTATACCTCCACCTCTCTTGCGTGTCTGGGTCCTTTCTTCATTCCAGCCTTGGTTGGACGCCATCTTCTCCACAAGAGCTAAGGCTTGTGATATGGTGAGGGATAGGAAAGCTCCTCCAGCTGCAGCATCCATGGTCTCATGGGCACTATTGCCAAGCCCATTATAAAACGTCTGCATCGGTAGCCAGCTCTCCGTTCCATGATAGGGACACTCTAGGA
>NC_012879.2:27849284-27850282 GCF_000003195.3 Sorghum bicolor
TCCCACAGAGAGCATTGGTCTTGCCCATGGGAAAGAACTTAGCCAGAAAGTTCGTGGAGCAGAGTGCCCATGTAGTATTCTTCTCCTTTGTAGCGTAGAACCACTGCTTCGCTCTCCCCAACAGTGAGAATGGGAAGAGGCGAAGTAGTATAGCATCTCTGGGGACTCGTGATATGGTGAATGTGCTGCAAATCTGCAGGAAGTGTTGGAGATGAGCACTAGCATCTTCATGCGCCTTCCTAGTGAACTGGTTGGATTGCACCATGTTGGTGAGCTCGGGCTTAAGCTCAAAGTTGCCGTTGATCTCTGCAGCAGGTCCAGTGCGGATGTTGTCCATAGTGGGAGCTGAGAACTCACGGGTCGATTTGTTCGCCATAACTTCGAACTCTGAAGACAAGTTCCAGGTGAAACTTTAGTGATCTTCTTCATTAAAAGAGATAATTGCTCAACAAACCAAAACTAATGATGAAGTTAAACAAAGGCTAGATACAAATGAATCATCTCTAAAAGATATACACAATAAAATGGATTTTCTATTAACTGTCTTTGATGAGCAAAACACTTTTAATAAAAGGGTAGAGCTTAATTTAATAAAGCTAGCTGCTGCATTGCCTGTTGCCACTAACATTGAGCAGGTAAAGAACATAACTACTGGAGGAGGCAAAGCCACCAGGGATCCCCATACCCAAAAGAGAAATAGAGAACAACAGCACCAGTGCAACCAGCAGTGATAGAAGAAGAAAGCCTGGTTGAAGCAGAAGATTTGTGTCGGTGTTTTTTCCACGGGGGGTCACACCAACGAGTAAATTTGTATGCGTGCTCCCTTTCCCAGATGGTGATGCAAGAAGACACAGAGATTTATCCTGGTTCGGGCAAGAGAAGGCCCTACGTCCAGCGGGGGGAGAGAGTTTGTATTATCTTGCACCTAAGTGCTTGTACAGGGGTGAATACAAGCTGTGGTATGAAGTTTGGAATTCTACTGCGTATGAGTGTGGTGT
>NC_012879.2:27851417-27854009 GCF_000003195.3 Sorghum bicolor
TTCGACCGCTCGCTGGGGATCCCTGACTCTGGTGCTCGAGATCGGCTGTCGAACCCTTTCGGCGGGCCAGCCTGTGACCTCTCGAGGCTTTCGCGGGTACGCCCCTTGGCTTACAAGGGAAGGAAGTGGCCGTGGCGGTTCGCCTTTTTGCCCGTTGGGCGCACCTTTTCAGGCGGGTGACGTTACGACATTGTACCGGCGTGGAATTCGGAGCGCCCGGCCTGTGAAGGGGGAAAGACTGTTAGGTAGCGCATTTATGGGGGGACGTTACCTCATTTCTCGGATCTGTCCGTTGGCGGACTGCTGCCTATAAATGCGTCGTGGCGTCACCGCCGTTCCTCTCCCTTCCGCCTTCTCGCTCTTGTTCTCTCGTTGCCTTTGCTTTCTCGCTGCCTTAGCTCTCTCGCCGTCTCGCGCGCACATGCCTCCTCGAGCTGTAGTGAATCCACCGTCCCTCCAGCCGAAATGCCTGTAAGACTTGTTGCCGCCGACGACTGGCGCCCATCGTCGATGATGGAGCGCCGGTTGTTAGAGCTTGAGAAAGAGGGACTACTGCGCCGCCGTACCTCGCTATCGTCGCCAGAGTGGATCGCGCCGCCGGCGAGTCACAGGGAGCCCCAGCCGCCCGAGGGCTACGTGGTGTCATTCGCCAAGTTCCACCACCATGGGTTGGGTGCTCCCCCGAGTCATTTCATGCGCGCGCTCTGCCACCATTACGGGGTGGAGGTTCAGCACTTCTCCCCAAACGCCATCACCGTCGCGGTGGTCTTCGCCGCGGTGTGTGAGGGCTACTTGGGGATGATGCCCCACCGGGAGCTGTGGCTCCACCTCTACAGGGGCGAGCTCTTCAATGCCCCCACTGGGACCACCGGCGTGAGGAAACCTGTGCGGGCGGGTTGCCTCAATCTCGTACTGAAGACGGGGAAGTCGGAGAGGCCACGCGAGTACATCCCGCTGGGACTGTCGACTAACCACGCCGGCTGGGATTCCTAGTGGTTCTACTTGAGGAATGACGACGACCTGCTGCCTGCCTACACCGGTCGTTTGATCACGGAGCGTCTGGAGAATTGGACGTACGGCGTCGTCCAGGCTCACCAATCTCGGCTCGACCCCCTCCTCGACGCCATGAAGAAACTGCGCTCGGAGGGCTTGACCGCCGCCCTCGTCCTCTCGGCCGTCCATCACCGGAGAGTTCTCCCTTTGATGTCTCGGCCGTTGAGGATGGATGAGATGGGCCCTGGCGTTTCATCTCGTGACCTCGAGGCGTGCCGGACGTCCAACGAGGCTCCGGCAGATGACGAAGTCGCGGCCCGAGTCAGGGCTGCAATTGCCGGTGATTTCCAGCTAAAGCATGTTAACGGTTTCCCCATGAGGCCAGATGCTGGCTCGATCGATCTGGTATGTTTTCTTCTTGCGCGCAGCCTCGATTCTAGGTTTCCTTTCTTCCCCTCTCTTTTTCCTTTCTAAGTCTGCCTTTATTTCGACAGGGACGGATTGACGTCCGGTCCTCGAGACCTCCGGTAAAGGAGGACGAGGTTGATCGTGACAAACGGTGCCAATCCGTCGAAAAGCTAAAGTCCGCCAAGGACTCTGCCAAGAAGGGGGAGAAGAAGAAGAACCTCGACCATCAAGCGTTAGAGGCGCGTCGAGCCAAATCCAGGCAGAGGGGGGAGCCTGAGGAAGAATCCCCAACGACGATGACGATGACGACGAGGACAGCGACGACTATGAGGGGATGGCGTCGCGCCTCGACCGAATCCTCGAGGGTCCGCCTCGAGGCGATGTCGACGCCCCCCGGACGGAGACTCCAAAAGAGGGTCCGAGCGGATCTCACCGCCCTCGGGCCGACACCCCTCCTGCGCCCGCGGCTGGTCAGGTCGCCCCGCGCCCTCCCCCAGCGCCCAGGGAGAGCGGTCACGCTAGGCCCCAGGCGACGGGGCCACTGACTCGCGGTCGCGTCGTGGCTTCCGAGAAAAGAGAGGCCGGCCGCAGGAGCGCCAGTCCCTGCGCCCGCCAGGCAGGAACTGACGCGCCTAGGCCAGCGCCTGCCCTCGAGGGGCCTGGAGCACTGACGCGGGGTGGCTCGAGGCCCACCGGTCGAGGCGGCGGGAGGCGAGCTGTTCTCCCTATGGGGTAAGCCTTCTCGATGTTGTGGTTTTTGTCTTCCTCCTCTTCCGCCTTTCCTCATATGCTGACCTTTTTCGTGCTCATTCCTTTCTTTTCTCAGGCTAAAGCGGACCCTCGAGCAGGCCCAGCCGTCCATGGCGAAGAGGCTCAAAGCGGGTGCCGCCTCTAAGGAGCCAGGTTTGTGGCATACTTTTTGGGATCTGTGGTGCTCTTGCGCTAACCACCGTAGTCACCGGCCTTTATTGTTTATTTTGTAAGTTCCTCCGACTCCCAACCCCCAGTAGGCGCTGAGAATGCTCCACCTCGTTCCGAGCCTACCCCGTCGCTGCCGGCGTGTGGCGAGGCGCCCTAGACGCAAGTGCCGGAGGGATCCCCCGAGCCTCCTCGATTGGGGGTCGAGGGGGAACCCATCACCATCAGCGATACGTCTGATGGTAACGAAACGCCTGGAGGCGCCCGCCCTAT
>NC_012879.2:27859811-27861003 GCF_000003195.3 Sorghum bicolor
TTGGGCTTACGCCAATGGTCCCCGGCACGCCGCACTTCCTCCAGTAGTGCGCACTTTATACTTGCCGGTCTTCCGGCCTGAGTCATACTACTCGGCTTCGCGGTCGGAACGAGTTATCCGGCCAACTAAGTGTTAGGCATGCGTTCAACATGACAAGAGGACGTACAACGATCGGTCCTTAGCTGCCATAGACGGAGTTACTACAAACTTGCAAAACTCCGCCCGGCTTAAGTCAATTTAATCAGGTTCCATCCACGACAGCACATATAGACCATCGTGATCCGACATAACCCTAAATCGCGCGGATGACAGGATATCACCCGACTTCTACCGATTAAAGCATTGCTAAGCTGCTACTCGATCCTAACTCTACAACCAGGGAGGGTGAGTTATCTGGACAAGGATAGAGTAGAATGCAGCAACAGTTTCATCACAACTCCTACACGTAATGCATCAATAGATATAACATATTAAGTAAACTTTCGAAAATAGAGGGAGACTTAGAATGCTCCGGGGCTTGCCTTTCACGAACGATGCCGGCTCGTGATTCGGGCACTCAACTTCTTCTTCGGGCTCCTCGGGTCCGGTTGGCTGGACCTCCACCTCCTGGCTGCCCTCCTGACCTTCGGGATTCACTTGCAGCTCGTAGGAGGTTGTCGCGTCCGATGCACCTATTGCATGCTCGAATAATCAGAAGATGCACATGCTAACGATGAATGCTTAATAACACAAGTAATTCACTGGGCACTCATTTATGGAGCAAGAGTTATACTAACTCACACAATTACACAAGTCGACATAGCCCAAAACCTATCATGACACTAAAGCAGCAAACAACATAACTAGTATGCTCAGTAAATAAATCATAACTAAAGATAGACAGGTCCAACAAACATGAGTAAGGACATTCTGGAAAGCTTATGAAATTGTCTACAACTCATCTTTAAACATGACAGCAAGATTCATACATGAAGCTAGTCATTTAAACAAAGTTCCAGGTCCTGTTCCAGAAAAACAGAGAACACCTATTTCTGGAACCCAACTTGGAACAGCTATAACTTTTAAACTATCTTGGCCAAATGACCTCAAATTTAAACAACAGCTTAGCTCAACAAGTTTAGAACAACTTTGCTTTAGACAAGTTTCACAGAAACCCTAGAAGTCATTCCGTACAACCAAATTGCTCCCTTGC